>NW_021242342.1:0-1287 GCF_002162155.2 Triticum dicoccoides | reverse complement strand
GGAATGAACAAGGGGGTTTTGCTTGCCTGGCACTTCTGAAGATAACATTGAGTCTTCATCAGTGTCAACGATCACGTCATCGGTATCACGTCTATCGAGAGGGGACAAATACCGGCAACACAAAAAGGAACACAATCAATGCAATGCACAATATGATGCATGATCATGACATGGCAAAATGAATGTGTTTTGAGCTAATGCAACTAGCAACAGATTAAATGAAGTGGGTTTGAATACAAGATTCAAATTCAAACTCCATATGTGATTATTCAAATGTCATTTAATTGATTTGTGCTAAACAGCAGCTATAAGTTGTTCTAACATGCATGAAAATGGTACAGATGGATTCCTTGAATTTTTCTGATAATTTTTCATATATAATTTATTTAATTTGGAGTTACGGTTAATTTTCTATGATTTATTGAAGTTTTAGCTATTTTCTGGAAATAATAAATCATTTTTGATTTATTTTAATTCCAGAAACAAATACTGCGTCAGCATGACGTATTAGTGACGTCAGCAGGTCAACGTGGCTGGTCCAGGTCAAACCTGACGGCTGGGACCCGCACGTCAGTGTAACAGGCAGGGACAGAGGCTGACTGGTGGGTCCGGTCAATGCTGACATGGCAAAGTCAACGTGATAGGCGGGGCCCTCTAAGATTAGTGCTAATTTAACAGAGATGTTAAACTAATTAATTAGGCACGGGGGCCCACTTGGCAGTGGCTCTAGTGGGTGATTAGCGGGGTGTTTACGCCCTAATTAAGTGGCCACGTCGGCGAGTGACGCCGGCGACCACGGCGACGGCGAGACCTCGCCGGAGTTGCTCGGGACGGCACTACGGCCCGCGGCTGGTCGCGCTGAGGGCACCAAGAGTGAGCCCGTGCTCCCGCGCATCTAGGGGGACCCACGAGAGGGCGTGGGGTGGCCGGAGTTGAGCGCGGCATCGACCCCGGCGGCGGCCGGAGCTCGGGGGTTCGCGGGACCGGCGCTGCGGTGTGCAAACAAGATGGTTGTCGCGCTAGTTTTACTCTACGGGACGCAACGAGTGCAACGGACGCATGCGTGGGACCAAAAGGTCACCGGAGCTTCACCGGCGACGAGCCCGTGCGGCGGAGCGTCTCGGCTCCGGTGGAGGGAGCGGCTAGGGGGCGAATTAGGCAACGAGGCATGGGGGAAACGATGCAGCGGCTCACCGCGGTTCTTCTGGTGCTGCTGGCGAGGCAGGGGAGGCACGGGGTCCGGCGAATCGACGGCGGCGGTCCTCGGTGGCCGAGGAGGGGAAAAGC
>NW_021242341.1:0-1061 GCF_002162155.2 Triticum dicoccoides | reverse complement strand
AATGGTCCGGAGGTAAAGATTTATATATAGGAAGTCCTGTTTCGGCAATCGGGACAAGTTTCGGGGTCATCGGTATTGTACCGGGACCACCGGAAGGGTCCCGGGGGCCCACCGGGTGGGGCCACCTGCCCCGGGGGGCCACATGGGCTGTAGGGGGTGCGCCTTGGCCTACATGGGCCAAGGGCACCAGCCCCAAGAGGCCCATGCGCAAGGAAACTTGGAGAGGGAAGAGTCCTAAAGGGGGAAGGCACCTCCGAGGTGCCTTGGGGAGGATGGACTCCTCCCCATCCTTAGCCGCACCCCTTCCTTGGAGGAGGGGGCAAGGCTGCGCCTCCCCCCTCTCCCTTGGCCCTATATATAGTGGGGAAAAGGAGGAGCAATCACACCTAAGGCCTTGGGTTGCCTCCCTCTCCCTCCCGTGACACATCTCCTCTCCCGTAGGTGCTCGGCGAAGCCCTGCGGGATTGCCACGCTCCTCCTCCATCACCACCACGCCGTTGTGCTGCTGCTGGATGGAGTCTTCCTCAACCTCTCCCTCTCCCCTTGCTGGATCAAGGCGTGGGAGACGTCACCGAGCTGTACGTGTGTTGAACGCGGAGGTGCTGTCCGTTCGGCACTTGATCATCGGTGATCTGAATCACGACGAGTACGACTCCATCAACCCCGTTCACTTGAACGCTTCCGCTTAGCGATCTACAAGGGTATGTAGATGCAAACTCTCCTCTCCTTCTACTCGTTGCTGGTCTCTCCATAGATAGATCTTGGTGTTACGTAGGAAAATTTTTGAATTTCTGCTACGTTCCCCAACAGTGGTATCAGAGCTAGGTCTATTGCGTAGATTCTTTGCACGAGTAGAACACAAAGTAGTTGTGGGCGTTGATGTTGTTCAATATGCTTACCGTTACTAGTCCAATCTTGTTTCGACGGTATTGTGGGATGAAGCGGCCCGGACCGACCTTACACGTACTCTTACGTGAGACAGGTTCCACCGATTGACATGCACTTGGTGCATAAGGTGGCTAGCGGGTGCCAGTCTCTCCCACTTTAGTCGGAACGGATTC
>NW_021242340.1:0-406 GCF_002162155.2 Triticum dicoccoides | reverse complement strand
AGGATTTGTCCTTCTTTGGTACCATCACCAGGTTTGCTAGCCAGTCCGGATGTTTAATGTCTTTGATGAATCTGGCCTCCAATAGCTTGGCTAGTTCCTTTCCCATGGCTTATCTCTTAGGCTCGAAGAAACATCGAAGAGCCTGCTTGACTGGCTTGAATCCTTTTAGGATATTTAGGCTGTGCTCAGCCAGCCTGCGTGGGATTCCTGGCATGTCTAAAGGGTGCCAGGCAAAAATGTCCCAGTTCTCGCATAGGAACTCTCGTAGTGCGGAGTCGACATCGGGGTTTAATTGTGCCCCGATGGAAGCTGTTTTTGTAGGGTCCGTTGGATGGACTTGGAATTTGACTATTTCGTCCGCCGGTTTAAAGGTGGTGGACTTGGATCTTTTATCGAGTATCACATC
>NW_021242339.1:0-1414 GCF_002162155.2 Triticum dicoccoides | reverse complement strand
ATAATAGCCTAGAGTTTTTCCAAACTAGAAAATTGATTGTTATTTTACTTTTGCATCATTATGGCATCATCAGCATTGCATTGGCATCATGTTGCCATCGTACCGGGTTATCCGGATGTTTGTTCAAACCTCTAGCCTATTTCACCGTTTCTTCGAAAAAGGTGAATAAGTACTCTTTGTTCCTTTCACCCGTTTCTCTAAGACTCACCTACACATGGTCATGTTATAACATCGAAGAATTATTTACTAAACGGGAATTAATGTTCTCAAAATTAGTCGAATTTGTGTGTGTGGTCTTGTTATAGTAATATTGAGGCCACATGTCAAATTTTGTTTGGTTTCAAGTTCATTTGATATCCGAACGTTTAAATATAGAGGTAATATAGCCCGTAAATATGTACATGATTTTCCTAAATAAAAATGTTTTGTGTCTTATCTCTTTTCTAAAATGCCCAACACACCTATACAAAAAATACTTTTCACCGAATCTACCCCGACACCCCTTCATATATAAGGAAGGTCTCCCCTTCCAATTAGGACAAACCCTAATTTGGAGGAGAGATATAGTTCCTCATACTTTTAAGTCAAAACCCTGCCAAAACCCTAGTCAACTAGATTCTTCCGTATCACATATGACTATACAAATCAGATCTGATTGTTCACAGTGCCTCTTATCTCCTACCTCTAGCCACGAGCCCCACTAGGCGCAAAGAGAGCCCGCCTGGTCCTGTGCGATCCATAGCCGCAACCAACCGCCAATTTTTTTGTTTATACTGACCATACACCCCGAGTGAGTATTATTGTGTTGTGGGCCAGTAATAACAAAAGACCAACACATGTTTATACTAAATATTTTTATTTTTTTAACATTCAATTATTTTTAAAAATTTATAGTCTTTACATACAATGCCAGCTAGTATTTATTTTTGGTATATCCAATAATATTAACACATAATTGCGTTAGTATCATGATCCAAAATTCACTGTTATGCAGTTAAAGACTCTATGTTTACAAATTCACCATTCCAAAAGTGGACCTCATGAAAGTTATGCTATTTAAAAATTAGTTTAGGACATTTTGCTACACTAAATTTCCATCTAAATCTAAGAAGAGGAAAATTACAAAATTGACGGCATTGAATGCTAATTTTTACCATTTAAATGTACCATATCTTTATATGTTTGTGTGTCCATTTTAGTTTTGAAAAATATCTTAGTAGAAGGTTCGACATTAATGTGTTTGTCTAATAATTTTTTTTCATAATACGGTGGGGGTCCCCTATCTTATAGACTATATAAGAAAGGAGGCTTCACCTTTATAGAGTAAGAAATGAGTCTTCACAATCGATGGCGGAGCTTGAGCCAAATTCGTGGAGGGGCGAGGGGCAATGGGCTGGTGTGTGTGTGTGTGTGT
>NW_021242338.1:0-448 GCF_002162155.2 Triticum dicoccoides | reverse complement strand
AGTGTCACTGAGCACAGTAGGCCAATAGAAGCCGCTGCGGAATGCCTTGCCCATGAGGGTCCGTGATAATGAGTGGTGCCCACAGTCTCCACCGTGTATATCCGCCAGCAGCTCTTTCCCTTGCTCCCTGGATAGGCAGCGTAGAGATACATCATTTGGTCGCTTTCGGTAGAGTTCTCCATCCCTGATACAGTACGCTATGGCTTGCCGCGCCACACGCTCCGCTTCCTCCTCCTTCTCCGGCAGGGTCCCTTGCGTCAAGTAACTCCGGAGCTCTGTGACACAGCACCCCTCCTGAGGCTCCATCGTCAGGAACAGATGTGCTCCTGAGGCTGGGCCACAGACCGGAGCTCCCGAGGCAGGTGGCCGGGGGAGCTCCTCCTGAGGCTGCATCGTGTTTGATAGTGATGGCATGGCCGAGGGCTTGAAGAGCCGCTCCTCGAAGACC
>NW_021242337.1:0-975 GCF_002162155.2 Triticum dicoccoides | reverse complement strand
CACCAAACAGAAGCAAAACCAGTAAATGCTCTAATGGTAGTTCGTACTCTCTCAAGTTCAGAAAAATCATGGTGACTAAAAACTTGTTCTACTTCAAGCTCCCAAGCTAGATAAATAGCAGGATTAAATCTACCCTCAAATGATGGTAAAGAGATAACCTGACCATATGCTTGTGTGTGTTGTCCCAACTCTCGTGATGGTGAAGATGTGTCCGTCATCCAAGAACTTCTATCTCTAGAACCTGTCATGATTAGTAGAAACAAGAACCAAAATTCGAGAATAATGTTCCTATGAACTACTAGGATGTGGTTGTAAAGTGCTCACAGTAAAGCAAATATCAATATCTTACAAGTTCTTACCATGCGGCAGGTGGTGACAGGCAACCAGCGGTGTCAAATAACTCTGAAGATTGTGTAAAACGATTGCTAGGGGAACGTACATATACACGGTGTAGAAATATGTGGAGCTGGGTTGGCTATATATGGTAGCAAAAGATTAGCAATAATCAATTCAGAGATGTAATGTTGAATAAATGCTCAACGACGGTACTGTGCTGGTCCTAGGCTAGACCAAACTAGAGACGCGAGCCTAGAACACTAATGAGGTCACGTCGTAGCACAACTAGCATCAATAAAGGATATGAAGTAGCTCTGGACAGCAAGATATAAGTGAAGATCACAATAGCAGTAGACCTATTTAGAAGCTGATGTTGAGGTGCCAAATACTGAACTAGCTTCTACAACTATTTAGATGCGGCTCGTCACTAGCTTTCATTTGAGTACTCGCGGAGCCAAAACAGACTTCATATGAGGAAGTTATGCCTGTTTTACTGAACAGGGCACAAAACAGATTCCAATCCGAATTCAACTACGAGATTGAGTCTAGATAGATCCAAATTTTGTTTTTTTTTCTCCTCTCTTTTTTTTCTCACACTTTTTTTCTTTTCCTTTCTTTTTTTTTCTCTGACTTTTTTTT
>NW_021242336.1:0-515 GCF_002162155.2 Triticum dicoccoides | reverse complement strand
TTTTGCCCTCCCCCGTATTGATCAAATTATTGATGCTACGGCGGGTTGTGAGCGTTTAAGTTTTTTGGATGCATATTCTGGCTATCATCAGATCAAAATGGCAGTTAAGGACCAGGAGAAGACGGCATTCATAACTCCCTTTGGAGCCTTCTGCTATGTGTCTATGCCCTTTGGGCTCAAGAGTGCCCAAGCAACTTATCAACGGTGTGTACAAAATTGTCTTCACAAGAAGATTGGCCGTAATGTACATGCTTACGTGGATGATATCGTGGTTAAGTCCAGGGAGAAGGAGACTCTGGTTGACGATTTGAAGGAAACCTTTGATAACCTGAGGACGTACAAGATGATGCTTAATACGGACAAGTGTGTCTTTGGTGTACCGGCGGGCAATTTATTGGGTTTTCTGGTGTCCAACAGGGGAATTGAGGCTAATCCGGAGAAGATCACAGCTATCACCTCCCTGGCTAAACCGAAGTGTATCAATGATGTTCAACGCCTGGCAGGCCGAATTGCTG
>NW_021242335.1:0-1018 GCF_002162155.2 Triticum dicoccoides | reverse complement strand
CTGAAATATCGGCAAAACAACAAGTATTGTTAACCAAGAAAAATAAGTCGTGATAAAGACAAGATACGTTTTGACCAGAAAAGCCCGTGCTCGATTATTTCGAGCACAGGCTTCTTCGGTAAAGACTCGATTTTTTAATCGATGTATGTCTAATTCTAAGTCTTCTTTGAGATGTACATGATGAAAGAAAAGTACTATTTAGACAGAAATTGGTGTGTCTAATGCCTGTGCCAAGTGTTGTCGAGGAAGATAGTAAACTCACTGAGGATGATCATTGGGGTTATTGCGAAGCTGATTATTTGGTGGAGTAGTCTCGCGACGTGGAGGACAAGCCATGAGACATGAAATAACTGGTAAACTAAAGGATTCCCCGTGCATTGCAGCGGGAAATTTAACAATGACTTGGAAATATATGATTCTTTTGAGAAATTGTATTGTCTGATAGTTGCTCCGAGTGACACATTTCAAAGCACGAGAGTCAAATTGTGGCATCATCTCAATTCAGTCTCATGAAAGTGAAACTGCATCGTACATTTATATCTCATTTAGGGGATTTAAGAATTACATTGAGACTTCCACTGAGGAGGGCAGTTGTTTCCAAGTAGGCTACAGTGCGACTTAGAATAGAACAGCACAATAATTAGCCGAGGATAATGAAAGGAAGTTACCTGGTAATTTCCCCGATCAATTCATAGAAAAAGAGTAGTCTAAATCATGCAAAACAAAATAAACGCCAGTTTTCAGAAAATCAAGGCATATAAAAATTATAAGTCTCATGATAAAGGCCATAGTAAAATAGTAGAATCTGAATGTGTAACACACCACTTCGAGAGATAAATGCACATGAAAAGGAGATTTATATCTCATGAGCCAAAAAAAGACTAAATTTGACACCCTTGTCTCCGAATATCACATACCTGCACGAAATAGGTCAGATAGAGAAAGGTTAGAGGAAACAATCGAATTATGAGCGAACAAATACAGTAAACTGCATTGCTATAATACCACTTGACTTGTT
>NW_021242334.1:0-1609 GCF_002162155.2 Triticum dicoccoides | reverse complement strand
AGCTAGGGGACTTCTTTATCTCCACCAAGATTCCAGATTGGTTATGATTCATAGAGATCTCAAAGCAGGCAACATATTGTTGGATGCTGAGATGAACCCGAAAATATCTGATTTTGGTACAGCTAGGGTCTTTGGTGTGAACGAACACGAACAACGTACCAATCAAGTTGTTGGAACATTGTGAGTAGTGTGGAATTTCATTTATGGGATCTCTTAACTTTTGTGCTTCAATTGGATGATAAGTTTCAATTTACCATGGTTAATTGTCAAACCAGCGGATACATGTCGCCTGAATACGCAATGGAAGGCATAATCTCCGTCAAATCCGATGTTTACAGCTTTGGGGTATTAATTCTAGAGATTGTGAGTGGCATGAAGACCGGCACCACAACCCCAAAGAGCTCATGTGCATGCACTCATAACCTTATAAATTATGTGAGTGTATTTTACTTTATCTAGTGATTATGGTTGTGTGCATCTTTCGATACAGAGGCTGCGGGTTATCCTCCTTTTCTAAAAAAACTTTATTCAGTGATTAGAATTTGTTCAACTGATATGAAGGTGGTACTATGTCGTGGACTTAGTTAATGACATGATTGGTTTGATGCAGGCGTGGAGCTTAAGGAAGGATGGGAAATTGATGGATCTAATCGAGTCATCTATCATCGAGGATTGCTCTCTCGCTGAAGCTCTACGATGCATCCATGTCGGACTCTTGTCGGTGCAGGATGACCCGGACGCTCGCCCTCTCATGTCTTGGGTGGTAGCAAGCCTGGATAACAAAGGCATTGAGCTCGCGCAGCCGAAAGAACCTATGTGCTTTACACATCGTAAATACGGAGCCGGGGAAAGCCATGTACATGACATGAGCCTCGAAAACCTTAAGGGGTGCTAGAAAACCATTGGTCCTGTCTTGTCCTTGTGACACTAATGTCTTCTTATAAATAACTGCTCATTTCTATTCTACACTGGATGCGCTCTGTCACCGCCAGGATTGTAATTATGCTTGTAATATGTACTACGTTTGTAATTCTAATGTGTAATATTATCCGGAGTTCTTTTACAGTGCATCTAAACAATATGAGCCGTTCATTTCCAGTCATTCAATGGACTAACTAATACTCCATTCGTTTTGTTTTAGTCTACATATAAGATCTGGTCAAAGTCAAACTTTGTCAACTTTGACGAAGTTCATAGAAAAAATACCAAGATTCACAATATGAAATCAATATTGTTAGATGCATCATGAAATTAATTTTCATACCATATAGCTTTGGTATTGTAGATATTGATATTTTTTCCAACAAAGTTGGCCAAACTTTACAAAATTTGACTTTGACCAAATCTTGTATGCAGATTAAAAAGAAACGGAGAGAGTACTACTAGAAAATATCAGTAGTATGAAGCCATTACGTTTTCTTCTCCTCTCTGCTCGGATGTGATCCATATTTCCAGGGGAGATTTGACAGGAAATTTGCACGAACCTAGAGCTAGCCTCCCAGATTGATCGATCATGTCGACATGCACTTCTACGCCTCCTTTTCGAAGCGAGCCGATGTTGTAGTGCCATCGCCTTCGACATCAATGATGGCCACACGCTCGAGAAGGT
>NW_021242333.1:0-5664 GCF_002162155.2 Triticum dicoccoides | reverse complement strand
CGCGCCGCGCCGCGCCGCGGGTTGCGGGATTGAGCCGAGCCGAGCCGAGCTCACACCTACGCGCTTATTTTTGCCAGTCACTAACGGAGAGTTTTCTGACAGCTGGGCCACGATCTGAGACGTCGGATCGTGGGCTGTCACGGACTCGGACGTGGGTCGAGCCCACGTCTCTCCACGCGGCTGCGCCTATAAGTATGCGGTGTCTCCTAACCCTAGCCGCCACGAACAGATCACATCTGCTCACGCGCACGCCCACCGTCGTTCCTTTGCCGCTGCTGCCGCCGGTGACTCCATCCCGTCCGCCACGTACACGGTCGACGGGAGAGCAGGTCTCCGAAACCACGCCCTTCTGGTTCCTATACGGGGTGAGGGGCGAATAGGTTTTTGGGCAACGATTACGCGACTGCTCGCTTCCGATCGTCTACTTCCTCTATGTCTGCGTCGCCTTCATCATCACCATGTCCACCGACGCCGACCGTGCCGCCGCCGAGAAAGCTGAAGCCGACAAGAAGGTCGCCGAGGACGCCGCTGCTGCCACCAAAGCCGCGGCCTCTGCGTGGCCTACTGGAGGGTATAACTCGTTTATCCCGCTCCTGATTATTTTCATATTAGCAGTACTAGCAGTATGTGTAGATTTGTCTACTGTTTGCTAAGTACGTGCATGTTTAGATCAGAGTCAGTACGTCATCAACTTAGTCAATGCCATGCTAATGATTTACTCATGGATTAATTTAATCGAGAAATTGCCTATTTACTCAACACTATGCAATTGGAAAAGTGACGCTTTCCTGCCTTCCTTGCGTCAGTGACCAGTGGGGCTTTGGCTAAGGGCCGAACGAGTGGTCAAAGTCATCTGCTTGCCTCCTGGGTGCCGCCGTGACTAGCTGGCCCGGCATCCATCCATCAATCCACCAAAATGTAGCTGCATCCATGCACACGTACGCCATCTTCAACTTTAAGCTCTTCATTGATGACGGCCAGCCAGTAGAGCACTCCCTGCCAAACGGCTCCGTGACCTGCCTGCACACCTCTCATCTCCTCTCCTCGTCCACTCCGCCGGCAGCTTCGAATTCCATCTCAGTGTTTGCTCTGTCCTCGCTTCGCCATGTCGGCCGCCGAGCTAAGGTGCCAGCTTAACGCGCGCATCAGCTACATGTACGCCACGGTGAGTCGTCCTTCCCCCTCATGTGGTTCTGGGCCGGAATTCGTCCATGATCGCTCTGTCCCCCGGATCGCCGTATGGCTGTCTTGCTGACTTGGCCTGATGGGTGGATCCAGGGAATTCTAGACGAGCACTACCAAGAGCTTCAGCCGCCGCAGGACGAGGGCTTCGTCCCGAGGTCATCAACATGTTCCTCCACGAGGCCGACATGATGCTCAATGACATCACCAGCCTTCTGTCCGTGCCGTACCACCGCACCAAGCCCTCTGCTTTCCTTAGCCCCATCGTCCTGGGTATTGATTTCGTATCCTCTGCTTAATTTGTGATTCCCTCCTAGGAACCTGCCCATCGTCGACTTCGAAATGGTGGGCAAACTAGTGCACCAGCTCAAGGCGTGCAGCGGCAGGTGATTATATGTTTCCCACACTGCATCGATGTCGATCGTGCCATTGAAATGTATTTGTCATGGGCATACCCCGGTTGTTGTTGTTTGCGCTATCCTGTAACCCTAATTACAAGTGTGGAGCTTAATTGTATTTCATGCCTAACGGAAGTACCGGCATTCATCCAACCACAATGTTGTTATGGCTTGGCCAGAAATTAGAACTTTGTTGTCTTGCGAGCCTTCCTGGAATTAGCGGTATGCTATTCAGCATAACACCGATGGTGATTTCCCGGTCTGTCCATGTTTCTATTAGGATGTGTCGGTGCAGTGTCGTCTGCGGTTGTCGTATATACATAAGTAGAAAAGTTGAGTTTAGTAGTCTTTTATATAATAGAATTGTCTGCATTAATTCCTCTCAATGGCAACACTAAAACGCGTCAAGGAAAACTTTGTCATCTTGCAAAAATTCAAGTACTATTGAATGTGATATTCAGCAATGGCAGTATTCTAGGCCAGCAATAAAAGTTGCCATTCTGAAAATATTTCTAGTGTTAATGATCTCCTGTTCTACATAACGCCAATGGATGTTTTTCCAGTTTCTCTGCTACATTGATGTTGTCTCTATTTAGATGTGTCGGCGTTGGTGTATACATCGTGGGCATGCGGCTCGTGCCATTTGTTTTGTCGTTTAGCCATAATTAGAAGAGCTAACTTTAGTTGAGCTAGTGATATGCTATTCAGCATTACGGCAATGGTGGGTATTCTCGTTTCTCCACGTTTCTATTCGGATGTGTCAGTGATGTGTCATTTGCGGTTGTCATATACAAATAAATAGAAGAGCTAAGTTTAGTTGTGTTTCGTATTTCATATAATGGAATACTCAGCATTCCTACCAATGGCAATTCTAAAACTCTAGGAAAACTTTGCCGTCTTGTGGAAATTTCTCGTACTATTGAATGTGATAATCGACAATGGCATTATTTTAGGTCAGCGATAAAATTTCCGTTCTGAAAATATTTATAGTATTAATGATCTCCTCATGTAACGCAAATGGCTATTTTCCAGTTTCTCCGCTACATACATTGATGATGTCTCTATGTGGATGTGTCGGCGTGGGTGTGTATACGTTGTGGGCGTGCGCCTCGTGCGGTTGGTGTTGTCATTTAGCCATAATTCAAAAGATGAATTTAGTTATGTTTTGTGCACTGGAAATGCTGATGTATATTAATGTCGTTTGGTTAGGGAAACTCTAACGTTTTATAAATATCTCTAGCACTACTAACTACTATAGCACATAATACCAACGCTATTTTCTGTTTAGGGTTATGAAACACTTTATTGTGTTGATTACCTTGACGAATAGCTCCTCGAGAATATTATTATGACACCGCAATTATGCTTATGTTCAACATTCCATAGTGTTTGTTAAGTTTGGGAAATTTCTAGTTTCTTGATCGTGCTCTTTTTGGCATGTATCAGCGTTGGTGCTAGGAAAGTTAACCTTGCCTGCGTGCACTTCCAGCAGTTCTATGTGGGAAAAAGCAAAGAAAGGTCAGTTCTTGTTACCTTATTATATACGTACCACAGTAATTACTCTCTACTCTCTATGCTTATCAAATCCCCTGTGTGAAACCTGCCAACTTATTTTGTCTTTAATGACACTATTTTTGGCTCATATAAATCTAATATTCATAAGCACTAACCTGCTTATTCACTTCATCGCCAATCAGCTGATTGATATAACTCACTTCTTTATCTATATGATAATTCTCTTGTAACTTGTTAATTCTAGACATTTGTTTATACCACAATTAAGTTTTGAGATGGCTAGAGTTCTTTCTCAAACACTAGGTTACAATTTCCGAAGCATTCAGATTCAGTTTGCTTAACCACTTGAGAATGTGACAGTGTGGTGTGTTTGCATTATTTCAGGTGCCTCATGGCATTGAATGTTCTTAGGAATGAGTTCTACGATGTGCACGACAGGCTACAGACCATTATGCAGGTAGCATCTTATTTTCCAATGTTGGCTTTTGACTTCCAACTTCTCGCAAGTATCAACAATATGTAGACTGGTCACATATTGTTTAAGATAAAAAAAAGTAATTACGTTGATCTTATTCTTGTTACTATTGAAATTTGTATAGCAATACATTGTTTGGTTTCTGGAGCACTTTGTACGAGGTCTTTGAAAGTCCCATTTGTCGTTGAATGTTTCTGTCTTAATATTGTCACGATGGTTCGTTAGATGCTTAGGCTAACTCCAAAAAACCAGTTGTGTTTCCCAGCTTAACTTAACCTTTGCCAAGTACTGGAAAAATATACCGACATAAATTAAGCACCACTGTACTTTGTAGACCTGTCATAATCTATCATTAATCTACTCTTGTTTTGATGTAGTTGGAGCAGCAGATTGCAACCTTGGGTCCTAATTAAGTAGCAGTAATCGAAGTTAAAAAAGCATAGCCCCATGTGCTCTGGAATGATGGCGTGTATGTATCCTTGAAGATGTAGGCAGTTCAACGGTTGCTGGGCTTTGGACGGGGCGCGTGGAATCACATGGCAATTCTTGCTTCGGCACTCCGGGCTCGCAAGCACCCTGCAAATGGAATTTTTCTCTTTTATGTTAGTGCCTTTGTCTGTTAACTATATATACTTGTGTGTCATAGATGGTCTGCGGCTGTGTGTAAACTCTATACTTGGTTGGGTACTTTTTGGCTTGGTCTTATTGTATGTTGCTCGCTGTTTTTAATACCGTCTTGTGAAATGTTATTTCCTCCAGCTAAAATATTATTGTTGGCTGGTGTACCGAGAGGAATTCCTTGCTGGCCTCCGCCACCACCATCAGAATCTCATACCATCGCCGCAACACCAAACTGACCATTTTGCAGACGGAGGAGAAAAGGAGATATGATGGGTAGGGCCACCGGAAGGTGCTGCGGGACAACATTTCATGGGTCATGAGGCTTGCAGTCCGCCAGCGAGGCAGATATTTAATGGACATGAATCACATTTGAACTATATGTGCAATGAAGTACTCCCTCCAATCCAAAAAAAAGTGTCGCAACTTTGAATTGAGGTTAGTTCAACCTTAGTTCAAAGTTGCGACAATTATTTTGGATCGGAGGGAGTATAAGTCCTTGAGCGTATATATAGGTCATATGCAAGAAATTCTTGGAAAATTTTACAGGTTAATTTAATATGCGGTGTTTGCCTCGAGGTCGCCTTTAGTTTCTATTAAATCCATTTCAAATTTAATCACATACTCTATATCTCCACTACTATTAAAAGAGCAAACAAGAATTGCACTAAAGACACACCACAAACTGTACACAGAATTACCAGAGACGTTCGATCAGTGTAACTAACTCACATCTAACAATCAATATTGCATCAAAAGTCTACCACCCAAATAAACAAACCAGATTGAATGTTCTGTCAAAGCAGACTGCCCCGCCCCGCGCACTCATTCATCCTCAGATAGTGGGATTATCATTACCCCAACCCGTAATTTTATCTCTGCCACAAAACTTTGCCGCTCCTCCTCTGCTGGCCCAATCCCGTAATTTTATCACAGATTTGTGAGCAGGAACGCTGCCGCCGCCCGGCGCTCCTCCTCTACTTCCCCATGGGCGCAAGAAAACGGAGCCAACAGCCCCTTTTATTTCTTACAACTCGGCCAATCCATTGTTAGAATCCTCATACACCACTATTGTTTTGAATTCATTCGACGGAAAGGATAATGCGATATTAGAAGTTTAGAACTCATATTTGGGAAAAGGCGACAGAGTGTGAGAGGATGTGTATCTCGGACTTAGCATGTTTTCCTGATTAACTAAATCATGATTTTTAGCTTTTTGCCCACTACCGAAACAATAACCTATTTTCCTACACTTCCCGTAGTTACTGATTTAAGTTGTAATTATTTTAAGTTATTATCTAGGTGGGTGAACCATGTACCATATACAATATTTTTCAGCTAGGTTGGTCGTTGGCATTTCTGTCCTAGCTGCGAGCTTATTGATTCATCTGATTAACAGATGTTGATTGGTTTTTTTGTCAGATAAGGCAGAGTTCCAGATTGCAACATAAGTAGAATGTGGACTACTAGGAGCAG
>NW_021242332.1:0-1521 GCF_002162155.2 Triticum dicoccoides | reverse complement strand
GAGCAACCAGGCAAGCCCCCCCCCTTTGATCACCAGATATCGCCTACTCTTCTCTATACTGCTTGCATTAGAGTAGTGTAGCATGTTACTGCTTTCCGTTAATCCTATTCTGATGCATAGCCTGTCATTGCTGCTACAGTCATTGATACCTTACCCGCAATCCTAAATGCTTAGTATAGGATGCTAGTGTTCCATCAGTGGCCCTACACTCTTGTCCGTCTGCCATGCTATACTACTGGGCTGTGATCACTTCGGGAGGTGATCACGGGCATATACTATATACTTTACACTATTACATTACCTGTGATACTGTTCGGAGTTGGGGGCTGAAAGGACAGGTGGCTCCATCCCGGTAGAGGTGGGCCTGGGTTCCCGACGGTCCCCGACGGTTACTTTGTGGCGGAGCGACAGGGCAGGTTGAGACCACCTAGGAGACAGGTGGGCCTGGCCCTGTTTGGCGTTCGCGGATACTTAACACGCTTAACGAGATCTTGGTATTTGATCTGAGTCGGCTACGAGCCTATACGCACTAACCATCTACGCGGGAGTAGTTATGGGTATCCCGGCGTCGTGGTATCAGCCGAAGCACTTCAAACGTCAGCGACGGAGCGGCGCGCGCTGGATTGGAACGTAAGCCTGCTCTTGTATTAAGGGGGCTAGTTCTGCTTCCGGCCGCCCTCGCAACGTGCAGGTGTGCTATGGGCGATGGGCCCAGACCCCTGTGCACTTAGGTTTAGACCGGCGTGCTGGCCTCTCTGTTTTGCCTAGGTGGGGCTGCGACGTGTTGATCTTCCGAGGCCGGGCATGACCCAGGAAAGTGTGTCCGGCCAAATGGGATCAAGCGTGTTGGGTTATGTGGTGCACCCCTGCAGGGAAGTTAATCTATTCGAATAGCCGTGATCTTCGGTAGCAGGACGACTTGGAGTTGTACCTTGACCTTATGACAACTAGAACCGGATACTTAATAAAACACACCCTTCCAAGTTCCACAGACAACCCGGTGATCGCTTTTCTACAGGGCGAAGAGGAGAGGATCGCCGGGTAGGATTATGCTATGCGATGCTACTGGAGATGCTACTTGGAGATGCTACTTGGAGGACTTAAATCTACTCTCATCTACATGCTGCAAGACGGAGGCTGCCAGAAGCGTAGTCTTCGACAGGATTAGCTATCCCCCTCTTATTCTGGCATTCTGCAGTTCAGTCCACCGATATGGCCCTTTACACATATACCCATGCATATGTAGTGTAGCTCCTTGCTTGCGAGTACTTTGGATGAGTACTCACGGTTGCTTTCTCCCTCTTTTCCCCTTTCCCTTCTACCTGGTTGTCGCAACCAGATGCTGGAGCCCTGGAGCCAGACGCCACCGTCGACGACGACCCCTACTACACCGGAGGTGCCTACTACTACGTGCAGGCTGACGACGACGACCAGGAGTAGTTAGGAGGATCCCAGGCAGGAGGCCTGCGCCTCTTTCGATCTGTATCCCAGTTTGTGCTAGCCATCTTATGGCAACTTGTT
>NW_021242331.1:0-1125 GCF_002162155.2 Triticum dicoccoides | reverse complement strand
TAGACGTTGACATCAACGAGTAGGCTAAAGACCCAGGTGGTGACCCTGAGCTTGTGAAGGACCACGTAGTATAGTTAGGCTTTCCAAGCCTCTTTTATTTTACTAGTTGTCTGTACTCAGACAAGTTACTTCCGCTGCTGGTTTGTATGAATGTATGACTTGTATGTTGGGTCGTGAGACCCGTACCTTTGTGTATGTTATGTATGGCTCCCTGAGCCCTAAATAAAGTACTTGTGTCGTAGAGTCATGTTGTGATGCTTCGTTGTATTTGCACATATCGAGCATATTGTGTGTATGATTGAAATGCTTGGTATGTGTGGGATCTGACTATCTAGTTGTTTATCTTTAGTAGCCTCTCTTACCGGGAAATGTCTCCTAGTGTTACCGCTGAGCCATGGTAGCTTGCTACTGCTCTGGAACACTTAGGCTGGCCGGCATGTGTCCTTCTTCGTTCCTGTGTCTGTCCCTTCGGGGAAATGTCACGCTTTAAGTACCAGAGTCCTGTTAGCCCGCTACAGCCCGGTTTACCGGAGTCCTGCTAGCCCAGTGCTACAGCCCGGACCCACTTGCTGATGACCGACACGTTCGTAGCTGGGTCATGGATGCCTGTCCCTGTAAGTCTGTGCCACTTTGGGTTTACGAGTAGTCATGTCAGCCCGGGCTCTTTATCATACGGATACTAGCGACACTATCATATACGTGAGCCAAAAGGCGCAAACGGTCCCGGGCAAAGGTAAGGCGACACCCGTGGGGATACCGTGCGTGAGGCCGCAAAGTGATATGAGGTGTTACCGGCTAGATCGATGTGACATCGAGTCGGGGTCCTGACAGCGTTGGTATCAGAGCCGGACTGCCTGTAGGTTCTCCAAGCCAAACTGGTCGATGTTGAGTCTAGAAATTCTTTAGTTATATGTAGGGGAATTGTTTGTGGGTTGGAACGTAAGGCTCTTTTTTTTACTCCTTTATCTTATGACATTCTGATCTGAGTCAGTCCATTCTTCTACCGGGGGTTAAGGAATTAGGATCTGTTCTCTCTATCAGGATCACGTGTTACTAATCAGTAGTACCTTATAAGTTTGATGGATACAAGCCTAGTTCAGTTCTACTACCACATTATGTTGTTAG
>NW_021242330.1:0-1320 GCF_002162155.2 Triticum dicoccoides | reverse complement strand
TTTAGAGGGAAGACAGCTACACATGCAAAGCAAAGTAAAGCAGAAGAAAGAAAATGAAGAATACATCAACATATAATGCAATACATGAGGTACATGTTCTGTCAATCATCTGATTGATCATATTTTTGTATCCTACTTTTAGAATGTACTTGCTACTTGTATGAAATGCTCTATTTTGGTATTCCTAATCTGACTTAGTTGTGGATCAACTAACTTCTCCTATGTTCACTAATACACAAAAAGTTGACGAAGAGATGGATGATAGCAAGGACAACAGGGATAGCAAGAGCCGCTACATCCTCAGGAGGCTGCAGAATGGGGACATCCCATACCGCAGCGGCCCCAACAAGCTCTGCGGTGACATAGCATGCCCCTTGTGTTGCAAGAGAATCCGCAGTAACTATGATAGCCTGATCCAGCATGCCACCGGTGTCGGTCGAGGATCAGAGAAGAAGCATCGGCCCCTCGTCAAGGCTCAACACGCTAGCTTTGGAGCCTTCCTAAGAAAGTACGCGAAGGGGCATCTGCCGTTCCACCTCCTGAGGCCTTCCTCGTCCTACGAAGATGCCGAGGATCTGATGCGCTGCTTATTGTTGCTGCCGGCTCAGTACTACCCCTTTAGGCTTTTATTATGTTATGGTTGTTGTGTGCTACTTCTGCCCCCTACTACTTGAACTTATGCACCAGATGATATTTTGGATTGTGAAGTTTAATCTGCTATGTTGAGTGTTTGGATTTCTAAATTTATGTGCCGGTTGAACTTATGCGGCGGTTGATCTTTTGGATTTCTAAAGCATCAGTGCCAATTTATACAGGATAGACGTCTAATTAAGCGTCTACCTTATACTAATAAGAGCTGGTGTTTAAATAAACAATAGTTTATTTTTTAAGCACCTATCCTAAGCGCATTGCATTGTACACTTCTTAATACATCTACTCCCACGAGGGTGGTTTATTTGGCTCTACCAGTTTTTTTAAGTCTAAACATACTTTATTTATTGATCATAGTCCAAATACAGTGGCATACAAGTTTAGGTCTAGAGGATGAAGAAACCACATATGGCATCCTAAAGGAAGTCCTAAAACGTGCTTAGCGAGATTTGGCTCTGCCAGCTAGACGATAATATCTTTTTGGTAAATGTAGGGGACGTAGCGATGGGCAAACGGGCCGCGGGCGCTACTTGCGTTGGATCCCAACCAAACAAACACACGCACCCAAAAAACAAAAGAAAGCACGAAACACACACGAGACGGTCGACAAACCCTATTTGGCGCTCAATGCTCCCGTTAAAGGGTTATTTACAAACCGGCGCACACCCC
>NW_021242329.1:0-389 GCF_002162155.2 Triticum dicoccoides | reverse complement strand
GTTGAGTCAGACTCAACGCCCGACCACTGCAGAAGATAGAGAGAAAATGAAAGTCATTCCCTATGCCTCAGCCATAGGTTCTATCATGTGTGCAATGCTGTGTACCAGACCTGATGTGTGCCTTGCTATAAGATTAGCAGGGAGGTACCAAAGTAATCCAGGAGTGGATCACTAGACAACGGTCAAAAACATCCTGAAATACCTGAAAAGGACTAAGGACATGTTTCTCGTTTATGGAGGTGACAAAGAGCTTGTCGTACATGGTTACGTCGATGCTAGCTTTGACACTGATCCGCATGACTCTAAGTCACAAATCGGATACGTATTTATATTGAATGGTGGAGCTGTCAGTTGGTGCAGTTCCAAGCAGAGCGTCATGGCGGGATCTA
>NW_021242328.1:0-818 GCF_002162155.2 Triticum dicoccoides | reverse complement strand
ACTATGCAAGGCTTATGCATTTGAGTCTGATATGGTTATCACCTTTGATATTCGTCCGGAAGATGATATTGAAGGTAATAGAGACATCTGGGTGCAGACGCCTCCAGTTCTACCATTATGTGAGTTTCTCAACCATATTTATGTCTTCGATATGAGATTATTTGAACTAGTTGAATAATTAATAGATCTCAGTTTATATTGAAAGCTTACTTCCAATCAAGCAAACATGTCCGGCACTTGGTAGACAGGACCGTCCACTGTCCCGGGGCTGAACTAAACTACGAGGAGACAAGTCATTATGTTTCATGGCTTGAGGATCTCGATGCTGTCAAGACAAATTTCTTTCCTGCACTTAGAAATGTTAGTACTCAAAACGTGCGACCAATAGTGTTCGTACTGAACTACGGTCACATATATTTAGGAAAGGTGGTAAGATTTCTACAAATGCTCTCCCTCACCAACATCTCAAAAACTTTTTCACATAAATTCGAACGTAACTTTTCGAGTAGATGATTTTCCATATAAAAAACTTTTTCATCTGAGTTAGTATGCAAAAGTTATGCCCATTTTTACAAATTTCAGAGAGATTTTGCAAATAAAGTCAAAATTCACATTTGCAAATTTTTCCAACAACTAGACCACATATCACATGGGAAACTTATTTTCTTTTATTTTTTTAACATTTCCATCATTTTCTTTTATTTTTTTAAACTGAAAAGGCGATCCACAAGGGGGTGTAGAGTTTGAAAATGGGACCTTTAGTACCGGTTCGTGGCACGAAGCGGGACTAAAGGTCTCAACCCCATTAGTCCCGGTTC
>NW_021242327.1:0-4950 GCF_002162155.2 Triticum dicoccoides | reverse complement strand
TCTCTCTCTCTCTCTCTCTCTCTCTACCCGTGTGATTTCGCTTTGTTTTAAAAAAAAATTCTAGCTAAGGTTGCTGCTTGCGATTGAATTCCAGCCTCGGTTTCGCCATGAAGTACCTTATCACGACCCTGGAGGGGATACGAGATGCGCGGGAGTCTCGATCCGAGGTAACTAACGTTGAGTTTGCCCCACCCTGTTCCGTGTTCTTGCTGATTTCAGAACGCAATGTGAAGTGCTGACCTTGACCTTTGCCTCGTTACTTCTCAGCTCTAGTAGTAGGTGGACCTTCACGTACGGTGCTCAGCGTGGTGGATGGTTGCATGTCCAGTGCTCAGTGGAGATTGGAGAAGGAGCTCCTCTTTTCGTCTCAGGCAAAATATATTAGGCGCCTTTTACTTTGTGCTGTAGTATGAGACTATCAGTAAGGGAGAATTTCTGGTTGTACTTCCATATTGTTGTACTCTCTATCAGTAACCAGTGCCAGTCGGAGAGGTAGCAGTAGTGAGGTATAATACAAGTATCTCTGTAGTATCAGACTATCAGCAGGGTGCTTGCTTATGTCGATCTTCAAGTATCTCTCATGGATTGTGTGTGTCGCTTAGCATAAGAGACGATCATGTGAAACTCTTTTCAGTTCGTTCGAGAAAGAAAATTGTATTCTTGTGTCTTCTATTTTATGCATTTTCTGCTAAATCTCTGTCAACCGGAGGAAATTAATTGTGCTTTAGAAAAACATTAACTAAATATAACATAAATTCAAACACAAGATGCCATAAGCAACTAGTTAAATAGCACCTATGACCGTAAGAGAGAAGAAAATTAAGAATGCAACCAAAATTCAATTAATTAGCACCAGGGCTACCATCTCTCTGTGAGTTATCCAATAGCCTACTCCAACCAACAATTCAAAGCATACCTCAACATAGTTAAGTTGAATGCACTAGGAGAACACTACCCAAAACCGCATGCATAACGGGATAATAACCATGCTCAATCACAATATGAAGTTCGCCACGCCAGGCCAAAATCAGAAATTTGACCTTTTTGGGAAACTGTAGCACAAATTGAACCTGTTCGAAATGTTTAACCAAATCTGACCCTTTTTCCGAAATGCAACAAAAGGCATCGTTTTGTTTGAACTACGCAACACCATGGTCAATGTGTTGACACTCAAATGCAGTCACATATGAACAAATAGGAAATATTACAAATTTTTGCTTGAACTTCATCATAACTAGAACTTGCAGACAGGTCCATCCAATTCAAAACTCTTTACTCTTTCCACAACTCATCAAGACTAAAGAGTTGTCACACATGCCATCACTTTCTCATCATTGTCAACAATCTTGGCATTGTTACTCAAAAAAGTCGCCTTGTCCATGTAATGAACATTAATGAGTGTGGCTATCTAAAAACAATGGCAAGAAACATACCGCATCAACGAAAAATCTACCGCATAATATTTAAAGCACCTCGCAAGAATATAGCATCAAGGAATAAATATCTATAATAGGCCATGCCATTACATCTATTCCCCCTCTAACACATACCCTAACCCTAACCCTGGTTCATTGATGTCACAGATCGTAAATATATGACTAAGCCTAGTGCTTACTACACATCACAAAAATTATATTGACGTCTCTGTGACCACTTCAAGAGTGGATTTGGGAGAAATTCCCAAAACTAGAATTTGGGCACACTTGACCAATGTCACCAAACAAATGAATTTCAGCCAACCAAATCGTGGGAGATGTGAGAGGTTACCTCAACGGATGGGAAATGACCGAATCCATGGATAAATGTCACCGATATGAATGCTTTAGAGAGGGGTTTGAGCAGGGGAAAGAGATGGGGAGGAGGCTGCAATTCGGGTGTGAAAGAGGAGGAAGAAAGGTCAAATTTTGAATCAAGTGGTGGAACCAACCCACCAAGGTTCAAGTAGTAGACTTTGCATTGGTGCTCGCATTTTCCTGAATTTATTTCATACTTTTCGGCGATGTTCATTCAGTGGGAGTACAACTTCCCATGGACTATGAGGTGTCTGTGGTGACTTCGTCAATCTCCAATTCTCAAGCCGAAAAAGTATCTCGGAGGTGCTCATAGGGGTAGTGTGTGCGTGTGTGCGTTCATAGGGGGAGTGCATGTGCACATATGTGAACTTCTACGTTGCACCATGTTAAAAAATGAAGTAGCATCAGTGACTCATAAACGATGTTCCTACAAATCATTCTTTGGTAAGAAACATCGAACATCATTGTTGTGAAATTTTAGTTAAACAGATATTAAATTACAGACATCAAAAGCAATAGTGAAAACCACAAAAGAAATATGAAATGCATACACAATAAAGGAAATAGTGTGTATAGGAAAAAACAAAAAGGATAAAATAAAGGTAAAGAGGGCTAAACCAAATGAAAAAATCATTTTGGTAGGTACAAATTAAGCTGCATGCTACAAATATGCACGAACAATCTCTTACAGCAATTTCCCCCAAAGCAGAGCTTTCTACTCGGAAGCAAGAGTACAAGACGTCTGTTTTGACTTCAAACTACTCCATTGACGAGCAAGCAAACAGAAAGCACATGCATTGATTCAACACACACTCTGAATCAAACTGTCAGATCGGCGCCGGTCTTGGGACATTTGTAGCAGCTGGTACTACATGCATGATCACACCCTACGGCGTGCAACACTACGGCTCAGTAGATCGGCGCACACAATGCACTGATGCAGCTGCCGCTGCTACTACTTTTGGGGCACATGCACTGCTGATATTTGTTTGACGGTTGAGTGGCGCGCACTGCGTGGCTTGCCATCAAGTATTTGTAAAAGTTTGCCCGTGTAGACTTCCTCTGGAAATTTGAGTTTTTACGCTCATTTTGTCATCAACTATTTGGCCAACACTTTGGCGTATTTCAAAAGATATTTGACAACAAAAGTTGACACTATTGGCTTATTCATGTTTTGACCAAAAAAATTGTGCCTCTTCCATGCCCCCCTTTATACAGCTTCGTATTTTTGCACCTGCTTTTTCAAATCTATGAATTGCTCTGCCCCTATTCTGTTGAGAGCAACTAACGCACGGTGTCAGCTTCATTGTAAAAAGGCAAGTTTGCCCATGGGGACTTTCTCTTGAACTTTGTGTTTTTATTGTAATTTTTTATACGAGTATTTGGATAACACTTTGGCGTATTTCCAAACATATTTGATAATAAAACTTGACATTATTCGCATATTCAAGTTTTGACAAAAAAATGTGCCTCTCCCATGTTCCCGTGTCGCAACTAGGCCGCACGCCCGCGATCACCTAGCCTCCGTCGGCATGCCGCACCACCCTTGACACTGCCGCATTTTCTGTGGATAAGCAAGCTTGGGGGCAGTTTGGTCATTATTATTTTCTGGAATATGCTCCCATATCTAAAAAGTTGTTTAATCCGATGCCGAATAACGGAGTGTAAGCAAGGGGCAAATGGTATCTTCAATTGAGAAGGCAAAATCATCATGTTAGATAAGCGAGGTAAAATTGCAATTGGAATTCACGGTAGAACACCAGTTAGTATGAATTGCCTCCCTGGCAACGGCCAACAGTACATCGGCAGCTGTTCACACGCGGCTCACGCAGCTCTGCTCTAACCTATATCCGGTCCATATATGCTTCTCTCGTTTGCTTGGCCAGCCACATTTCATTCACGCAGTTGAAGTGGCAAGCAGTAGGTTCTGTGCACTCCTCATCCCAAAGTCTGGCATGGCTCAGCTCTACCACCTCACCCTCCTCTCCGTCTTCTTCTTCCTGCTCCTCACCGGCCTCGTGGCTGCTGATCTGTCCGGAGGGAAGAAGGTCGGCAAGAAGGTTGGGAAGAAGGTGACGATGACCGTGCGGTACCCGGCTGAAGACTCGGGGGAGAAGATCACGATCTCGTCGCAAAAAAGAAGAAGATCATGATCTCGTCGCACATCGTCGGCGAGGGCGGGGTCGGCGACAGCCACTTCCATCTCGACAGCGACAACTACGAGCCGTATGTCTCTCTGTCTCTCTGTCTCTGTCTCCAACTCATCCTCACAAAGCACACACTCCATGAGTCTTGTGGTTTTGCTTGGTTTAATAAATTTTTAGCTAAGCCTGCGGTCGATCTGCAACATCGTTTTTGTTAGATAATAACGATAAATAAATGAGACAGAGAGACACGGATTTTTACGTGGAAACCCTTGCGGGAGAAAACCACGGACGCACGAAGGCGCAATCACTATGATGGAGGAGTATTACAAGCACGAGACGACAGACCGTCTGAGGTGCGACTACATGGGGTATATAAGAGGGCAATACATGAGAGTCCTTGGAGGACAAGTAAACGAGTTGTACTCGTACGCGTCGACGTCAACGCAAAGGCCCACACGTTTGTACTACATCTAGTTCAACACGGTACTAGAATTTAAATCATAATTTAACAATCTCCACCTTGATCCAAATTCCCTCCAGTAGTCGAAGAAAGTGAATAACTCCATCCAAATGAGCATAAACACCTTGTGCGTCAAAGTCCATAGGACTAATGAGAAATACCAACTAAGCCTGAGCAAAGCTCAAACTTATTGGTCGGAACTGGCTTTGTCATCATATCAGCAGGATTATCACGAGTACTTATCTTGCATACCTTCAAATCACCTTCAGCAACAACATCTCGAATATAGTGAAATCTAACATCAATGTGCTTTGTCCTCTCATGATACATTGGATTCTTTGTAAGATATATGACACTTTGACTGTCAGAAAATATGGTAGGGCAAGATGAATCTCCACAAAGCTCAGTGTACAAACCTCTCAACCAGATAGCTTCTTTGCATGCCTCAGAAATAGCCATATACTCGGCATCAGTAGTGGAACAAGCCACAATAGACTGCAAAGTTGCTCTCCAACTCACAGCACAACCACCAATGGTGAAAACATAACCT
>NW_021242326.1:0-1574 GCF_002162155.2 Triticum dicoccoides | reverse complement strand
GAAAGAAAGGGACCTTTAAACCACGTCGATAGTCAAGTTCCCATATGTCCTGTATATAACCATAATATGTTTCCTTTCCCGTCTTGGTTTCTGCATCAAAGCGGACACCACTGTTTTGGTTGGTGCTCATCTTATCTTGGGCGATCGTGTAAAATGTATTACCATTTATCTCGTACCCTTTGAAAGTCATTATATTCGAAGATGGTAACTGGGACAGCAAGTACAGGTCATCTTCAATAGAGGTGTGATGCATGGTACGTGTCTGCAACCAGCTGGCGAAACTCCTGGTTTGTTCACGTGTAATCCAGTCATCAGACCACTCCGGGTGTTTGGAGCGTAGCAAATTCTTGTGTTCATCCATATATGGAGCCACCAAGGCGGAATTCTGTAGAATTGTGTAGTGTGCTTCAGTGAGAGAATGCCCGTCCATACATATTATTTGTTCCCCTCCTAGCGTGCCTTTTCCATCCAGTCTGCCCTTATGCCGCGATTCAGGAACACCAATCGGCTTAAGGTCAAGAATAAAGTCAATACAAAACTCAATGACCTCCTCATTTTGATGGCCCTTGGAGATGCTTCCTTCTGGCCTAGCACGGTTATGAACATATTTCTTTAAGACTCCCATGAACCTCTCAAAGGGGAACATATTGTGTAGAAATACAGGACCCAAAACGTTAATCTCTTCGCATAGGTGAACTAGGATGTGCGTCATGATGTTGAAGAAGGATGGTGGGAACACCAACTCGAAACTGACAAGACATTGCAGCAAATCATTCTGTAACCTTGGTATGATTTCTGGATCGATTACCTTCTGAGAGATTGCATTGAGAAATGCACATAGCTTCACAATGGCTAATCAAACGTTTTCCGGTAGAAGCCCCCTCAATGCAACCAGAAGCAGTTGCGTCATGATCACGTGGCAGTCATGAGACTTTAGGTTCTGGAACTTTTTCTCTGCCATGTTTATTATTCCCTTTATATTCGACGAGAAGCCAGACGGTACCTTAATACTGAGCAGGCATTCAAAGAAGATTTCCTTCTCTTCTTTGGTAAGAGCGTAGCTTGCATGACCCTGATGTATGCCGTCTTCTCCGTGCATACGTTGCTGGTCCTCCCATGCCTCAGGTGTATCTTTTGTCTTCCCATACACGCCCAAGAAGCCAAGCAGGGTCATGCAAAGATTCTTCGTCACGTGCATCACGTCGATTGCGGAGCGGACCTCTAGGTCTTTCCAATATGGCAGGTCCCAAAATATAGATTTCTTCTTCCACATGGGTGCGCGTCCGTCAGCGTCCTTTGGAACAGGTTGTCCGCCAGGACCCTTTCCAAATATCACCTTCAAATCCTTGACCATATCATGTACATCAGCACCAGTACGGTGGCGAGGCTTCGTCCGGTGATCCGCCTCACCTTTGAAATGCTTGCCTTTCTTTCTTACGGGATGCCTGCTCGGAAGAAATCGACGACGTCCCAGGTACACATTCTTCTTACAACTATTCAAATATATACTGTCGGTATCATCCAAACAGTGCGTGCATCCGCGGTATCCCTTGTTTGTCTGTCCTGATAGGTTA
>NW_021242325.1:0-2316 GCF_002162155.2 Triticum dicoccoides | reverse complement strand
GAGAGTCACGGTTTTGCTTCCGCGAGAGGCACGGTTGTGCTTTCGCGAGAGTCATAGTTTTGCTTCTGCGAGAGGCACGGTTGTGCTTTCGCGAGAGTCACGGCCGTGCCTCTCGGAAACGAAAAAAACACGTTTTCTGTTTTTTTTTCCTTCCACGAGAGTCACGGTTTTGCTTACACGAGAGGCACGGGTGTGATTTCGCGAGAGGCACGGGCGTGCCTCTTTCGGAAAGGGAAAAAATCGTGCTCCCGGTTCGGTTTTTTCGCCCGGTTTTTTTCGTCCGGTTTTTTCGTGAAAAAAAAGTTCGTCAAAACCTATCAACATGGGATCTAGTTTTGAAGATCTTGACGCGAGGAATCCAATGATGAAAACGGTTCGAGATTTGGACGCACGGTTTAAAAGATAAAACGTTTTGAATAAACAGATCTACGAAAAAAGTGAAAACTCCCTGGTTGCGACAAGTGGCGCGCTGCATGTGCACCACTTGTCGCGACCTGAGAAAGTGGAGTGTTCTCTGCAACTAGTACTCTTAATTAATGATTTCGTTGAATGAATGGTCTACCACTAAAAGGAAATCTCACAGTAGGCTAACGTACAGCCTCAGAAGTTCTAAAAAAAACGTACGGCCTCGGAATCCCTAAAAAATTACAGCCTCAGAAAACGTGACATATTTAGCTCTAATATAAATCACCACATAATTGGAACACATGACATAATAGTTTTTTTCTTTTTTGTGAAAATGACATAATAGTTTTCACATTATACCCCCAAAAAAAGAAATGCAACATAAGAAAGTCCATATAAGCATACACGATATTTTCAATCAATTTTTACAGATTTACCATGCATATTTTGCACTTTATGAAATGCCAACATGAATTGTTGACATGCATTGCTATGAACGTGCAAAGCACGTGCCACTTACTAGTTTATTTAGTCCGTGAATTAGCTTTGGTCAAAGTCAAGCTTTGTAAACTTTGACAAAGTTTATAAACAAAAATATAAACATATACAATAACAAATCCATACCGTTAGATTCATTAATGAATGTACTTTCACATCATATAGATTTGTTATTATAAATGTTTATATTTTTTCTGTAAACTTGGTCAAACTTTACGAGGTTTGACTTCAATCAAACCTAATATGCAGAGTAAACAAAAACGGAAGGAGTAGTATATAGACGTCATATACACTTGGGAAAATCCTTATGATATGATCCCCATTAATGATGGTTTGTTTATTACTTTCGCTAAATGCAATGGCATATCAAATGAGTACAATAATATACTAGCAAAATAAATGGGGATTTAGTTATTAATTGTACAATGCCAAAGATTAACAAATAAATGTAGTCGCCACTTTTACTGAGTTCAGAATTTGCAAATTAACATATTTTCTTTCTAAGAAGAAAGGCAATTCTTGATACAAAAATCTACCAAATCAACTAACAAATATATCTTGTAACAAACAATAGTAAATGTACTGACATGAAGTATTTATCTCTGCAGATTTTCTAATTCCTATCTAGATGAGAATTAGTTATGTCGGTAATGCATGGATAACCGACTTGACATGGACCTCTTTCGCGGCATGGGACATTGGTTTTTCACACTAGTCCGAGCACCTTTTGGTGAACCTCTTCATGATAGGTGGAATCTCTCCTCTTTCAATCCATCTTCCAGAGTTGGTAATTGGCAAACCTAATTAAGTAATTGCTCTCAAAATAAAGAGGCACCACACCCAAGGTTTTCCTGATCATCAGATGCACGTTATCCGGGCATTTCTTGCTAAATGGGTGGGATCACTTAGAGGGGGATAGCAACTACTCCCTGAAAAAGAACAATTTACTAACATTGGCTAGCTGACATTGGCTAGCGTATTTCGGAGTTGTACATGGTTAACCCTAAGCCCTGAAAAGAACAATTTACTGACATTGGCTAGCCATGGACCGACCCGCAACTCAGATATCTCTATACTACTTTAAAAGGGTAGTGTTTTTTTCCTGCCGGGGAGAGTACTTTGTCCAACCTTACTTACCTTTCCCCTCACTCTCTCCGTTTGATTTTCCCTTTTATCTCTTTTTTTAACTGTCTTAACTGTCCCACCTTTTATCGACTTACTTTTTATGTAAGACAATTAATTCTTACGAAACAAAATACTAAATTTTATTTAGGTAGGTAAATCATTGAAGGATATGATAAATATTTATTTACATAATCACATTAATATGAGCAGGTAATCATGGGCCAACTTACTAGAATATTTATGTCTCGTTGCAACGCACAGAAAACTATCTAGTACATGTAAAAAAAA
>NW_021242324.1:0-400 GCF_002162155.2 Triticum dicoccoides | reverse complement strand
CCCAATCAGAGTTAGAGAAAGCACTAACAAGAGTGGACGGTGACTTGTTAAATGTTAACCCAACACTTAACGTATCCTTCTCATATCTTAGTATGCGTTTTGCTGCAGTCCAATGCGCAGTGGTAGGTGCATCAAGAAACTGACAAACTTTGTTAACAGCAAAGGAAATATCAGGCCTTGTAAGAGTCAAATACTGCAGTGCACCTACCAAGCTTGTGTACCTAGTGCCATCCTCTTGACTCAAGGGGCTCACCTTCTACAAGAGACAGTTTTTCTGTGTTGGACAATGGTGTTGATGACGGTTTGCAACCCTGCATTCCAATTCTACTTAAAACATCGGTGGCATACTTTTCCTGAGAAAGATGAAGACCACCTTCCCTATTCCTCTTGACCTCAATAC
>NW_021242323.1:0-672 GCF_002162155.2 Triticum dicoccoides | reverse complement strand
GATTGTGCATGGACGGTGAGAGCGAGCTATGACCAACGGCGATGGTGAACTCTGCCCTATGGTGAAGGTGATGACCTATGCAGGAGGGCGGTGGCCAAGGAGGACGACCGGGGCGGCGGGGGGATGGTTACCACGATGTGTGTGCGGGAAGGGAAGAAGGTGCACACGCGAGTCTGTTTGGGGAACGCACAATTAGATGGTTGGGTTGCACGAATCGAACGACCTGCTGATGACCGGCCGAAAACTAGTGCCGGTCTAGCAGCGCCCCATCAAAAACTAGCCGGAGTAACTTTAGGGCACAAAAATGCGATTTTTAGGGCACTCAAATAACGGTTGCCCTAAAAATAGGGCACTCATCCAAACTACTTATCACATTGCATACTTCAATACAAACTCATGAATATTCAAAGTTTTAAACTTGCAACGGTCTAAACATCTAAACATTCAAACTTAAACATAGTACTCCTCGGACACACTACGCACATACTACTCGTTATCGTCGGTTGTGTATCGACATCGTTCCAAAGTGTCATGGTCTCCTCAGAGGTATTGAATTTCTCACCCTCACCATCGAGTTGAACCTCGTCATTACACTCGGCCTTAATCACCTTGGAGAGGCCAACCTCGTCCTCCTTCATTCTCTCATTGCCTATCTTCCAGAACCATTCTGCC
>NW_021242322.1:0-410 GCF_002162155.2 Triticum dicoccoides | reverse complement strand
TGCATCCCGGTCTGGTTCTTTGCATAAAACACTTCCCGGAACTTTTATAAGTACTCTTATTTTTAGTTATTATTTATTGCCAAAATAAAAAATACTTCCTATAATTTTATATGAGTCAATTACACCATAGGTGTCTAAACTTGGCAAGAAAATTCACTTTGGTGCTGAAACTTGTGGCGTACAGATATGCTTCGTGGTGCATATACGGCCAGAATCGGGTTTGCATACGTACTGAGCGCTGACGAGGCATGCCAGCGAGGCGCGGGGCCCTTTGTCAGTGGCTGGAAAGCGCGGGCAGAGGCGTGCGTGGCCTGTCTATTTGCGGCGAACCCCTTGGAAGTTTTATTTTTGACACGAAAAAGACCCTGCCTCTTCGACTGCCTCGCCTCGAGTTCTCCCCCTGATTTATC
>NW_021242321.1:0-1349 GCF_002162155.2 Triticum dicoccoides | reverse complement strand
ATTGAAGTTAATATTTCAAGCAAATACCCGAGTTGAGAGATATGAAGTCTCCAACAAGTTCTATAGCTAAAAGATGGAGGAGAATCGCTCAACTAGTGAGCATGTGCTCAGATTGTCTGGGTACTTCAATCGCTTGAATCAAGTGGGAGTTAATCTTCCAGATAATATAGTGATTGACAGAATTCTCTAGTCACCATCACCAAGTTAGTAGAACTCCGTGATGAACTATAGTATGCAAGGGATGATGAAAATGATTCCCGAGCTCTTCGTGATGTTGAAATCAACGAAGGTAGAAATCAAGAAAGAGCATCAAGTGTTGATGGTTGAAAAGATCACTAGTTTCAAGAAAAGGGATAGAAAGGGGAACTTCAAGTAGATTGACAAGCAAGTTGTCACTCCCATGAAGAAGCCCAAAGCTGAACCAAAGCCTGAAACTGAATGCTTACACTGCAAAGGAAATGGTCACTGGAAGCGGAACTACCCTAAATATTTGGTGGATAAGAAGGATGGCAAAGTGAAAAAGGGTATATTTGATATACAGGTGTTTGATGTGTGCTTTACTAGTGTTTATAGCAACCCCTCGGTATTTGGTACTGGTTCAGTTGCTAAGAGTAGTAACTCGAAACGGGAGTTGCAGAATAAACAGAAACTAGTTAAGGGTGAAGTGATGATGTGTGTTGAAAGTAGTTTCAAGATTGATATGATCATCATCACACACTCCCTATTCTTTCGGGATTAGTGTTGAACCTAAGTAAATGTTATTTGGTGTTTGCGTTGAGCATGAATATGATTTGATCATGTTTATTGCAATACGGTTATTCATTTAAGTAAGAGAATAAACTGTTGTTCTATTTACATGAATAAAACCTTATATGGTTACACACCCAATGAAAATGGTTCATTGGATCTCGATTGTAGTGATACACATATTCATAATATTGATGCCAAAAGATGCAAAGTTAATAATGATAGTGCAACTTATTTGTGGCACTGCCGTTTGGGTCATATCGGTGTAAAGCGCATGAAGAAACTCCATAAAGATGGATTTTCGGAATCACTTGGTTATGAATCATTTGATGCTTGCGAACCGTGCCTTTTGGGCAAGATGACTAAAACTCCGTTCTTCGGAACAATGGAACGAGTTACTGACTTGTTGGAAATAATACATACCGATGTATGCGATCCAATGAGTGCTGTTGCTCGTGGCAAGCATCGTTGTTTTCTGACCTTCACAAGATGATTTGAGCAGATATGGGTATATCTACTTGATGAAACATAAGTCTGAAATAGTTGAAAGGTTCAAAGAATTTCAGAGTGAAGTGGAAAAATCATCGTAACAAGAAAATAAA
>NW_021242320.1:0-393 GCF_002162155.2 Triticum dicoccoides | reverse complement strand
AATCACGAGGCAACCTTCAGTTCGGCAGACCCGGGCAATCTCGCCCCAGCCCCGGGTCATGTAGACCTTGCCCGGAGCGACAACCTCGACCTCCGCTCCGGTCGCAGGGGTACTGCAGTCAGTGTGCTATAGCCAGAGCTTAAGAGGCCCCCTCGGCGGGATCTCGAAGGCGAAGGAGGGAGGAAGGCGAATCCAAGATCGAGGAGGCATGGCAGCATGTAGCACGAGCTCGCGAGAGGAGCCCTCGGCATGGACTCCAGGGGGGACGACGCGCACCGCCGTAACTCGCTGGCGTCGGCGGTGGCACCGTCGGTGTGGCTCGACGCCTTCCCCTCCTGGGCCCTCGATGCGGGCGTACAAGGGCTGCGGGAACCCAGGCGGCGGCCGCTCGTA
>NW_021242319.1:0-406 GCF_002162155.2 Triticum dicoccoides | reverse complement strand
TTTTGATATTTTTTTAAAAATACTATCAAATAAGGCTTCTAAAATTTGATTACAAACATGTCCAAGATGCCATGTTTCCAGGAATTGGTGGGACTAGTAACCTAGCCACAAACATAACAACAATGCTACATCTACGTAATTAACGTAATAGGCCAGGTGGCATCTTTTTGTTGGGCGAAATTAGAGGAGGGAGGCCCACCCAGTTGAAATTGGGGGGGGGGGGGGAGATTAGTTAGGAAGTTTACGTAAGGTGGGAACGTAACTAGGTGTAGCATTTTTGCAAACATAAATCCCTAAAACATACTAGCAAAGGCTCATTCACACCATTTAGTTGTCACCCGATCCTTTTCGTGTTCTTCAATGCTCATGAAACTAGGATGGCTGGGTGGGCGCGCGCACATGAGAC
>NW_021242318.1:0-1052 GCF_002162155.2 Triticum dicoccoides | reverse complement strand
CTACATATGCATCATTATCAACAAAGGGGTGGTGGGGTTTAACTGCAGCAAGCCAGCTTTGACTCGGTGGCTATCCTGAACTACGACTGCAATGTAACTCTTTTGAGGTGGCGCACACGAGTCCACATATTCACCATATCAATACACCACTATGGATCCGCTCCCGTCTCCCTACGAGAACGCCATCCATAGCACTCACGCTTATCTTGCGTATTTTAGAGTATCCACTTTCACTTGTCTATGAACTGATATAAGCAACCCAGAAGTCCTTTTCCGCGGACACGGCTATTCGAATAGATCATATTAACCCTGCAGGGGTGTACTTCTTCACACACGCTCTCACCACTTACCGCCGTTTACACGACATGTACTCGGCAACCTTCAAGCGGAAGCCCAACGTGGGTGTCGGCCACGGCCTACCTAAACACTCAAGTCTCTAGTCCAGGTTTATCGCCTATTCGGGTTCTATCCATGAGGAGATCCGGCCGGAGTTTCGCTCACAGCCCCAAACGATGTGAACAGGGTTCCGTGACACCAAACGGGCGCCCGGTTTACCCGGCCACGTGCCTACCGCATCACAGCCCACCCCTACGGTCAGCGCTGTGCACGGCCTCCAGCATACTACAAACACCAGAAACTACTTGCAACTCCTGGACAGAGGACAAGGGTGATCAAGAAGCCAAGAGGGTCCATTGGTTTCGGGCCCAATGCGTGGTAGTAGCTGAATCATGGATCACAAACACAGAACTCAGTTCCTGAGGACGGCTGCAATGAGACAACCCACCATGTACTCCTACATGGCCTCTCACCGCTACCTTTACCAAATCGTGTTCACACACTTAGCTCACACACAGTAGGACATGTTCACACGCCTCTGATTCATCCCCGATGAATCAGACCTGACTCAACTCTAAGCAGTAGCAGGCATGACAAACAAGCAAGAATGAGTAGGCACAACAGGGCTCAAACAACTCCTACTCATGCTAGTGGGTTTCATCTATTTACTGTGGCAATGACAGGTCATGCAAAGGATAAAGGGGTTCAGCTACCGC
>NW_021242317.1:0-394 GCF_002162155.2 Triticum dicoccoides | reverse complement strand
ATGCCTCATGAACGGGACACGAAGGCATTGCTTACAAGTTTTTAACACTAGGTTGATGTTCAACAAGAATCATGGGGGAGACAAAATGCTGCTGACGGGCTCAACAACAACTCATCGGAATTTCCATATCACTGGACTTCCACCATCATATGAACACGGTGATAGCATTGGTCAGACCAAAGGATGTAATGGTGTATGCTCGAGGGATCAACCACGAGTAAGACAACATTACGAACATTGTTGATTCTGATTTGACTTGACGATAGCCCATACTCAAGTCAAAGTTTTGACAAGGCAATAGATCCAACAACTGATCACGAGGACCAATCAATGGAGATATCATCTTTCTTCAACACACACACAACACAAGGATATCCCTTCCGAAATGAACTAA
>NW_021242316.1:0-2939 GCF_002162155.2 Triticum dicoccoides | reverse complement strand
TTTGGATGGTGCTCAAGGGCTTTCAAAATCCGTTGTCAGTAATCAAATTCGTGCAGATGAACGAGTAGTAGTAGCGCTGCTCTAGTCGGAATTGCAGCCCCTCTCCTGGTATTTCATCTTGCAAAAATTGATACCACACAAAAGATGTCTCCAATTATTTTATTTTTTATTATAATTCTTAGTTGTTAGAGTTACTTTATAAAAATCCGGATCTTAGATCTAAAGCAATATACATATATAATGGTTATGAAAGGATAAAGTTAAGCGTATCTAAGATAAGTTGTACTCCCTCCGATCTATATTACTTGTCGCCGGTTTAGTATAATTTAATACAGTACTAACGTAAACCAGTGACAAATAATATGAATCGGAGGAAGTATCATACTTTATTTAATAGTTGTAAAAATAATTTAAATACAAATTCTAATATGTGCAACTGCAACTTGGTGACTGCCCATGGCCATGGGAACATTTGCTAATATACTGAGATAATACGTCCTCCTTCATAAGAAAAGATCCCAAGCCTTCCTCTTCCTTCCATCGGTGCTGCCGCCGGTCTGCCCCATCTCAGATGGCCTTTGGGCCATGGAGGTGCGGACAACCTCGGGCCCCCGCCGGTGGGAGGGACCCCGTTCTAGTTCCTTTTACGTTCAGTGTCTTCATTGGGGCTGTGTGGCGGCGGCGATGACCCTCAGTAGGAATAAATGTTTCCCACATTCTATCCTTGTCCTAATGGTGTGTCTAGCGCCGTCAGAGGGTGTGTGGAGGTGTGTCTCCGTCGGAACTTGTGGGATTCGGTCGGTGCTGGTCTTCGATGGATCTGCTTGGATCCGGTCTACGTTCGTCTTTGTTTGCATGTTCATATATTTGATGCTTCCGATCTACTAGTTTCTTTATAGGCATGGTTGCTGCTCTGGTGCGCTGGTGCTATGGGGCCTTAGCACGACGACTTTCGAACTGTTTACAACAACAAGGTTTGCCGGGCTCCGACGAGGGAGGAGCGATGACGGCGACACGTCTCCGACTCACTCGACTGCTTGTAGTCGTTGTTAGGTGATCCACGAACATGGTTGTAATTTTTATTACATGATTGAAAATTTCCCACGCCAAAAAAAAATACTGGCACAATACGAGAGTGACGTGGCTCCCCAACGGAAGTTCCAAAAATACCTTGGTGGTGGCAGTGGAGGTGTTTGATAAATTGACAGGGTGAAAGGCCCAATCCGTACTCTGATCTTTGGAGACGGTGGGTGTGGACAAGGTGGAGATGGAGGTGGAGGTGGAGGTGGTGGAGCCGCGCCTGGAGCTAGAACCGGGCGTACAGTAGGCGCTGGAAGTCGTTGAGGATCGCGGCCTCCGTACACATGAGGACGCGCACGCTGCCGTCCCCCTTCCTGCTGTCCATCAGATAGACGAACCCGGCGCGCTCCGACACTGCACGCAGCATTGCCAGCGGCTTCCCCCACCCGAAGTCCACGTCGTACACCGGCATGCCAAGCCAACTGATCACCCGCAGCTCCGTCTCTGGCATGCGCCCCGGCGCCGGCTTGCTGTTGATCTCGGTGAGCTCGAAGTAGTCTATCGCCGAGCGCACTAGCTCGTCGTCCATCCGACGGACGGCGCTGTTGATCTGGCCGGCCACGAACACCAGGTTCTCCGACTCCGAGGAGGCGACGTCTCGCACCTTGCCAGCCGCGCCAAGCCAGATGATCCCGTTGCCGCAGTAGCCAGGCGGGAGTGGTGGCCTTATGCTGCGCCGGACGCTGGCCGGGAAGGTCAGGCGGGTGGTAGCGTCCGGTGGCAGCCGGCGGGCGACGCAGACGCACCGCCACACGTGGGCACTCAGGGCACAGAACGTGCTCACGCGGCCGCCGTCGCCGCCGACGCAGGCACGCTTGAGAGCGGTGACCTGGTCCTTGGAGACGACGAAAGCCTGGGTGACGACGGTCTCCGACGGCTCGACGGATAATTTCAGCTGGGGGCTGAAGACCGAGAAGGCGTCGGGGTGGACAAAGGGTGGGGAGCGCGCGCGGAGGAGGGTGCGGTCGTGGAACGGGAGCTCTAGCGCCGCCGCGCCGCCGCCCTTGGAGAAGGCAGACCACGTCTGCAAGAAGTGGAACGCGCTGATGGCGTCGACGGCGACGTGGTGCAGCGCCGTCCCTAATGCCACCCCGCCGCACTTCAAGAAGGTCACCTGGACAGCGCACAAGACGGACGGCGAGTGGTCTTCGACGCGGGGAACAAACAGCGTCCTCAGCTCCGGCGACGGCAAGAAGCTGCGGAAGTCGTCGATGGTGAGGTCCGAGCGAGCGACGACGAAGAGCGCGCCCTGGCCGGTGCAGTCGATCTCTGCCCGGCCGTTGCCGTCCATGCCGAGACGGCCGGCCAGGGGGTAGAAAGCCACGAGTGCCTTGGCCATCGCTGCCTTGAGCCTGGCCACGTCGAAGAAGTCACCGGGCAAGGAGCGGTACGGGTAGAAGTAGACGGCGGGGGTGTGGCCTCTGTTGAGCAGCAAGAGGTCGAGCGGGGAGAGCCACATGCCTCTCCTAGGCGTCTCCTGGCAGGGTGCCACCATGCACGACTCCACCACCTCCACCTCGTCCACACTCATTTTCGTCGCTTTCTTCGTAGAAAGCGCTGCGCCCATTTTTCTCCTGCTGACTGAGCTGAGGTCGAGTGAAGAGACGGATGTGTAGCGATCTTGCAGCAGCTCGCGCGCTTCTCCCATTTTTATAGTCTACATGCATAGACGTGCACACGGTCCAGGGGTTTATCTTCTTAAAATGATTTTTTATATTTGAATTGGATAGTGATGGAAAGGATGTGGATGTTCTCGCTTGCATTGTGTCGGCTTTGTACCCTTATACGGAGAGATTATCATGGTTCAATTCAAATTGTTCCTAGAAAAGACTTGTGTAAACCGTTTTGCAAAAAAAAAA
>NW_021242315.1:0-1145 GCF_002162155.2 Triticum dicoccoides | reverse complement strand
AGGTTATTTGATATTAGCTCACTCGATGAATGGAGAACCCAAGCCTACGAAAATGCCAAGTTGTTTAAAGAAAAAGTTAAAAGATGGCATGATAAAAGGATACAAAAGCGTGAGTTTAATGTAGGTGATTATGTATTGCTATACAACTCCCGTTTAAGATTTTTTGCAGGAAAACTTCTCTCTAAATGGGAAGGTCCTTACGTTATCGAGGAGGTCTATCTTCCCGGTGACATAAAAATCAACAACTTCGAAGGCACAAATCCGAAGGTGGTGAACGGTCAAAGAATCAAACATTATATCTCAGGTAATCCCATAAATGTTGAAACCAATGTTATTGAAACCGTAACCCCGGAGGAGTACATAAGGGACACTTTCTGGAACGTTCCAGACTCTGAAAATAAATAGGTATGTGGTACGGTAAGTAAACCGACTCCAAAACAGTTTTTAAGGCAATATTTCTCTGTTTTGGAATATTTAGAAAAATAGAAAAATAAGAAGCAGTCCGGGAAGGACACGAGGGCTCCACGAGGGTGGAGGGCGCGCCCCTACCTCGTGGGCACCTCGTGTGCTCTCCAGACTCCGTTTTCTTACACGACACGTATTTTGGTCGGTAAAAATTCGTTATATAATATCCCGGGGGTTTCGACTCCCGTATCATGCAAAAATCTCCTGTCTTTGTTTCGAGCTGTTTTCTGTCAGGGTTGTCAAGGCCAGGCACTATGTTGTCTCCCTCCTCCTCCAACCATGAGGGAAACGATGCTTGTCTAATGAAGATAGAGCTGAAGAGAGAAGAACCCATGGAGATCAACAAGGATGAAGGGATAAAGAAGGCCATGGAGGACCAAGTTCCGGCAACAGAAGACACCCTTCAACTTGATCACAATCTTCTTACCCCAACAGAGATTGAAGCTTTCAAGATGATTGAGTTAGCTCGTATACAAAATAAGTATCTCACACAAGAAAATATTTTGTTGAAGGAGCATATCATCGCACTCAAGGGCATTATCCACAAGTTAGAAGACCTCCTACGCTCAATGTGCGACTATCCATCATCAACAACCCCACCTTCTTCACCAACAAAGGAGACATAATCACATGGGTATGGGCACTCCCCTTGGCAACTGCCATGCTTGGGGGAGTGCCCC
>NW_021242314.1:0-951 GCF_002162155.2 Triticum dicoccoides | reverse complement strand
CTACAGCCCGGTTTACCGGAGTCCTGTTAGCCCAGTGCTACAGCCCGGACCCACTTGCTGATGACCGACACGTTCGAAGCTGGGTCATGGATGCCTGTCCCTGTAAGTCTGTGCCACTTTGGGTTTACGACTAGTCATGTCAGCCCGGGCTCTTTATCATATGGATGCTAGCGACACTATCATATACGTGAGCCAAAAGGCGCAAACGGTCCCGGGAAAAGGTAAGACGACACCCGTGGGGATACCGTGCGTGAGGCCGCAAAGTGATATGAGGTGTTACCAGCTAGATCGATGTGACATCGAGTCGGGGTCCTGACAGCGTTGGCATCAGAGCCGGACTGCCTGTAGGTTCTCCAAGCCAAACTGGTCGATGTTGAGTCTAGAAATTCTTTAGTTATATGTAGGGGAATTGTTTGTGGGTTGGAACGTAAGGCTCTTTTTACTCCTTATACCTTATGACTTTCTGATCTAAGTCAGTCCATTCTTCCACCGGGGGTTAAGGAATTAGGATATGTTCTCTCTATCAGGATCACGAGTTACTAATCAGTAGTACCTTATAAGTTTGATGGTTACCAGCCTAGTTCAGTTCTACTACCACATTATGTTGCCAGAATGGTTTCAGAACTTTGATATGATGATGATGAGTGTGTACGAAATCCTTTGTCAAATGTCTCAAATCCTTTTTGAGCATTTACAGCTGTCATGCTGCCGAAATTTTGCTAGAAATTCTAATGCCTTTGCATTATGATTGTGCTTTCAGATGGCCACTCGCGACCTCAATCAAGTGGTTCGCCTGACTCGATGCCTAGATGTACCCGGCCATACTGCTAAGTTGGTCAGGGTAATGACTGAGGCTGGATACCGCTGGTATCCCGAGTACACGGTCGAAGAGCAATTCCGAGATTTTAATCAAAGCCAGTATCTCTGCACTGTCAGGATATTTCCATCTTA
>NW_021242313.1:0-1193 GCF_002162155.2 Triticum dicoccoides | reverse complement strand
TAGTTGCAAGGGATCCAACTCAAAGACACCGGAAGAATTATCTAACTAATTAAAAGTTTTTAAGAATCTTCCATGATAAGTTCCACATCAGGTCCATGGGCATGAACACAAAGTTCAAGGTCGACTCCAGCTTCTCCAATGCATAACCTTTCATTCACTTCTCTTTTTCAAAGAATTTGTGGTGTCAAATTATCTGGTAAAATACCAGACGCGCATGACTCGTGAAAACTTCCGAGTTCACACATATGAAGGAAGGCATAGATTCAACCCGTCAGGGTATCATGGAAACATATACCACAAGCTTCAATAGTAATTACCAACGTATCTATAATTTTTGATTGCTCCATGATACCCTCCAATGCTATATTATCTACTGTTTTGGGCAATATTGGGCTTTATTATCCACTTTTATATTACTTTTGGGACTAACCTATTAACCGGAGGCCCAACCCAGATTTGCTGTTTTATGCCTATTTCAGTGTTTCGAAGAAAAGGAATATCAAACGGAGTTGAAACGGAACGAAATCAACTGGAGAAGTTATTTTTGGAAGGAAACCTATCGGATAGACTTGGACCCTACGTCAGAAGATGAAGGAGGAGCTCACGAGGGTAGGGGGCGCGCCCACCCCCTGGGGCGCGCCCCCCTGCCTCGTGGCCCCTCCTTCGGTCCACCGACGTACCTCCTGCACCCATATATACCTATGTAACCTAAAACTTCCACAAGAGAGAATAGATCGGGAGTTCCGCCGCCAGAAGCCTCCGTAGCCACCGAAAACCAATCTAGACCCATTCCGGCACCCTGCTGGAGGGGGCAATCCTTCTCCGGTGGCCATCTTCATCATCCCGGTGCTCTCCATGACGAGGATGGAGTAGTTCTCCCTCGGGGCACGATCTTGATGTATCGCGAGCTTTGCTATTATAGTTGGATCTTATGTTTCTCCTCCCCCTCTTCTCTCTTGTAATGAATCGAGTTTCCCCTTTGAAGTAATCTTATCGGATTGAGTCTTTAAAGATTTGAGAACACTTGATGTATGTCTTGCCGTGGATATCTGTGGTGACAATGGGATATCATGTGATTCACTTGATGTATGTTTTGGTGATCAAATTGTGGGTTCCGCCCATGAACCTATGCATAGGGGTTGGCACACGTTTTCGTCGTGATTCTCCGGTAGAACTTTGGGGCACTCTTTGAG
>NW_021242312.1:0-399 GCF_002162155.2 Triticum dicoccoides | reverse complement strand
GGTTCAGGGATTTCCGCCTGTTTCATCAGGCAATACTCGCCAGGCAAGCGTGGCGCTTACTTACTCCTAATAGCTTATGTGTGCAGGTGCCAAAGGCTCGCTACTACCCGGAGGGTCGCCTCGAGGACACTATCTTCTCGGGGAACGCCTCCCCTACATGGAAGGGCATCCAACATGGTCTCAAGCTCTTGAAAAAGGGCATCGTGTGGCGTGTCCGGGATGAACCCCTGGCTGCCCACTGAGCCTTCGAGCCACCCCATTACTCACCAAGGGACCTCTCAGCTCAGGAGACTCGCGGAGCTCCTTGATGATTCTGGTAATTGGCGACTAGACCTTCTTCACTGCCACTTCCTTCCTCCGGACGTCGACTCCATCATCAACATTCGTACATCGCCAGGC
>NW_021242311.1:0-399 GCF_002162155.2 Triticum dicoccoides | reverse complement strand
TCCTAAATTCGAAAATCCCCACCAAAAATAGCCCCAAATTTTTTTGTGATTTGTGAGTTTTGATGATGTTTTGTTGGTTTTGATCCATGGATTTGCTTGGTTTCGAGTGGATCTAGCATCTCCCCAAGTTTCCCCACCTTCTATCCACAAAATCTCCTCAAAATTTGCCCCGAAAATCATCCATTTCCGCCCACTAATTCGTCCGCGAGAGGAAATCCCGAGCAGTTTGACTTGCCCGGATCATCCGGACCTTCTCCCGTTTCATTCGGACACCTCCCGGATCAGCTAGACCCTCTCCCGATGTCAGGATAACCCACGCACCCGAATAACAGAACCGGAGCTGACGAACCTGGATCATCCGGAAGTACTCCCGGATCATCCGGACCAAGCCCGGATCAT
>NW_021242310.1:0-2682 GCF_002162155.2 Triticum dicoccoides | reverse complement strand
GGGGGGGGGGGTGTTAATCCTAGTGTGTGTGCTTTGCACTCCAAAGGCATACTTAATTAGTGCACACATCTAGGGGAGCCCGTCTATACTTTGTAGATGTTGTTTTTGCATATTATCTCATTTTATCTTTGTGTAAATCTCGTGTTGTCATCAACCAACCAAAAAGGGGGAGATTCTTAGGGCACATTTCTCCCTTAGTGGTTTTGGTGACTGATGACAATGCTTTAGCAGACTAATCGTGTGCTTTGAGCATTTCAAAGAATCTATCATATGGCACAAGACGAATCGTGCTCCTTGGAGCTATTGCCAAGACGGGGGAATCAACACGTACACTGTCTTTTTGCACCCTCTTTCCTTCCCGACTTCGGAGCTTGTCCTTTCTTGTGCATGGGCCTTCTTGTGGCACATAAGCGGTAGTACCGCTCTGCACCACAGTAGTACCATTCCAGCGGTACTGCCTCAGTGCCATTGGCACTTCCGCCTATTTTTAGTGCTCTGTAAATGAGCGGTAGTAGGGCGGTAGTTTAGCATGGTAGTACCGCCCCTACGGTACTGCGGCTCAGACTAGCACCACGCTACCATAGATTTACTGAGCTACTAACAGTAGCGCGGAAGTACCGCTCCCGCGGAGTGGTAGTATTGCCTCGGCAGAACTACCTCTATGCTTATACCGCTGGGAGTGCTGCTTCTTTTTATTCCTTTGGATTGCTCTGTCCTTCGAGCGGCAGTACTCATGGTAGTACTACTCTGTGCGGCACTACCGCCGCCCTGACTTGTTCAGTTGAACGCAGAGTGCTTGAACTTCTGTGCCAGCGGAAGTACCACTCGCATGAGCAGTACTACCACTTATGCACGGGATGAAGGTGCATAACGGTTGGATTCATCCCCCACTATATAAGTGAGTCTTCTTCCCCAAGTGGACTTACCTCTTTTCCCCCAAGCTACACTGTTTCTCAAAAGATCATCCTTGCCCGATCTCTCTCCCTAGCCAATCAAACTTGTTAATTTCCTAGGGGTTGGTTGAGAAGGCCTAGATCTACACTTCCACCAAGAGAAATTTGATTCCCCCACTAATCCCTTGCGGATCTTGTTACTCTTTGGTGTTTGAGCACCCTAGATGGTTGAGGTCACCTCAGAGCCATATTACATCATGGTGAAGTCTCGTAGTGGTGTTGGGAGCCTCCAATCCGGTTGTGGAGATTGCCCCAACCTTGTTTGTAAAGGTCCAGTTGCCGCCTTCAAGGGCACCACTAGTGGAATCACGACATCTTGCATTGTGCGAGGGCATGAGGAGATCACGGTGGACCTAGTGTCTTCTTGGGGAGCATTGTGCCTCCACACCGCTCCAACGGAGACGTACTTTCCCCTCAAAGGGAAGGAACTTTGGTAACACATCCTCATCTCCATCGGCTCCACTTATGGTTACTTCTTACCTTTACTTTGTGCGAGCTATATTTGTGTTGTATCCCACTGGTACATCAAGGTGCTATACAAACGGGTTTTAACCCTTTTCGGCGACATCGTTCTGAACAGTCGCCTAGTGAGTGACTATGATGGGGGGTCCTTGCCACACGACCTAGAAACCATTGGGGATAGGCTCTCCTAGCACACACGCTCGGCAAAATGAGGTCGTGCGCGACGGGCGAGCGATCAAATATGATTATACAGGCCCAACCGGTTCGGGTCGTAAGTACATCCCACACAGTTAGTCCCAAACAAATGTTTCCGTTTGTTATGTACATTCCACACAGTCAATCCAAGGAATACATTTCCGTTCTTATGTACATCCCACACTGTCAATCCAAGGAAAATGTTTCCGTTCGTATGTACATCCCACACAGTCAATCCAGGAAGAATGTTTCCATTTGTATGTACATCCCACACAATTTTATGTATAGGCTCGTGTGTGATAGTGATACGTCTCCGTCGTATCTACTTTTCCAAACACTTTTGCCCTTGTTTTGGACTCTAACTTGCATGATTTGAATGAAACTAACCCGGACTGACGTTGTTTTCGGTAGAACTACCATGGTGTTATTTTTGTGCAGAAATAAAAGTTCCTGGAATGACCTGAAAGTCCACGGAGCAACTTTTCAGAATAAATAAAAAATACTGGCGAAAGAAATAGCGTTAGGGGGCCCAAACCCTGTCCACGAGGGTGAGGAGCGCGCCCCCTCCCCCTGGGCGCGCCCCTGCCTCGTGGGATTTTTTTTCAAAACTGTGTTATTTTTTGTAGCAATTTCGGAAACTATAGGACGTAATGCAAAAAAACCAAAACTAGTAGCCCGTCGGCCATCTTTAGGCCGAAGTACTACTTTTCGGCCACTATTAGGCCGAAGTTGAACTTTTCGGCCGTTGCTAGGCCGAAGTAGTACTTTTCGGCCACAGTTAGGCCGAAAAGTGTCTTTTCGGTCAACTGTAGGCCGAAATAAACTTTTTGGTCAAGCCTAGGCCGAAAACTCACTTTTTGGTCAACCCTAGGCCGAAGTTGCATGGCTCATGCTGAAATGTATTTTGTCGCCACCCGTTTCCCGCCCACCCCTTCCCGCCACCCGTTTCCCGCCAACCCCTTCCCGCCTTATGTTCCCGCCACCCGTTTCCCGCCAACCCCTTCCCGCCTTATGTTCCCGCCACCCGTTTCCCGCCGACCCCTTCCTGCCTTATTTTCTCACCAATCCCTTC
>NW_021242309.1:0-391 GCF_002162155.2 Triticum dicoccoides | reverse complement strand
GCACACTTGGTTTGCCAAGTTGAGGCCTGGTTCAATCTTTTCCTACCCGAGCACGCATGTGCATTGCATATCACATCCCGCATATCATGCCATGTTTTGCATCATGTTGCTTGCGCATTGCACCGTATTGTTGCTTTGGGTAGAGCCGGGAGATGAGTTCGTGATCGAGGAACCCGTTGAGTACGCTTACGAGGATCAAGCTTACGTCAACCCGGAGAACTTTGCAAGCAAGATGACCATACCCTCGAAATCACTTCTATCGTTGCTTGCTAGTTGCTCGCTCTATTGCTATGCCGCGATACCTACCACTTGCTATATCATGCCTCCCATATTGCCATGTCAAGCCTCTAACCCACCTTGTCCTAGCAAAACGTTGTTTGGCTATGTTACT
>NW_021242308.1:0-416 GCF_002162155.2 Triticum dicoccoides | reverse complement strand
CGCCCAAGCACCCAAGAGGAACAAGCTCAAGGGCACCAAGCACCCAAGAGTAATAAGCTTCTCAACTTGTAACTTCCACGTATCACCGTGGAGAACTCAAACCGATGCACCAAATGCAATGGCAAGGGCACACGGAGTGCCCAAGTCCTTCTCTCTCAAATCCCACCGAAGCAACTAGTGCTAGGGAGGAAAATGAGAGGAAGAACAAGAAGGAGAACACCAAGAACTCCAAGAACTAGATCCAAGGGGTTCCCCTCACATAGATGAGAAAGTGATTGGTGGAAATGTGGATCTAGATCTCCTCTCTCTTTTCCCTCAAAAACTAGCAAGAATCCATGGAGGGATTGAGAGATAGCAAGCTCGGAGAAGGTCAACAATGGGGGAAGAACACGAGCTCAAAAGATGGGGAACCATTG
>NW_021242307.1:0-388 GCF_002162155.2 Triticum dicoccoides | reverse complement strand
ATAGAACGAAGCAACTAGCATAGCAATGATAGTAGTGAGATCCAGGATAGCGGTCATCTTGCCTGAAATCCCACAAGGAAGAAGAATGAGTCCATGAAGAAGACGAACGGATGAAGCCACGAAGGTGAACCAAGCGTAGACGAACGGATCCTCACGATCGCAACGAAACGGGAACTATCGAGAAGAAGCACACAACATGGTAAACACACCACACATAGACAAGACATGATGCTCAATCAAGTATGATGCATGACAAGGCTACATGAAGCTACTCATGGCAAGAGATGATGCATACAAGAGCAATACATCAAGGCAAGTTTAAATGAGGCCGGAACCAACATATAACAAATCCGGTAAATCCTCATATGCAAATTTCGAAATTGGTCCA
>NW_021242306.1:0-503 GCF_002162155.2 Triticum dicoccoides | reverse complement strand
CGGCGCAGGGCTTCGCCTAAGTACTATGACGATATGACTGAGGTGTGTAACTGTGGAGGGGGGCACCGCACACGGCTAAAACAATTGTCAACTTGTGTGTCTTTGGGGTGCCCCCCTCCCCCGTATATAAAGGAGGGGAGGAGGAGGCCGGCAGCCAACAAGGGGCGCGCCAAGGGGGAGGACTCCTACTCCCAGTAGGAGTAGGTCTCCCACCTTTCCTAGTCCAAGAAGGAGAAGGGGGAAAGAGGAGAGAAGAGAAGGAAGGAGAGGGGGGGGGTGCCCCCCTTCCCTTGTCCAATTCGGACTGGGCAAGGGGGGGGCGCCACCTCTGGCCGGCCCTCTCTCTTCTCCACTAAGGCCCATTAATCCCCCGGGGGGTTCCGGTAACCCTCCGGTACTCCAGTTTTATCCGAAACTTCTCCGAAACACTTCCGGTGTCCGAATATAGTCGTCCAATACATCAATCTTTATGTCTCGACCATTTTGAGACTCCTCGTCATGTC
>NW_021242305.1:0-2034 GCF_002162155.2 Triticum dicoccoides | reverse complement strand
CGGTGATGCACCCCTACTTCGATCATTTTCAATTCGTACGATGGTTCGTTCAAGAGATCTCTCTTCCTTGTTCATCATATCAATTCATTTGTTGTTCCAATCCTACCGGTGGTTCGTTGAAGACCTTCTCAAGTTTTGATATATCTCTCCTAATCCTTTCTACGAGAATAAGTAGTATGCCAAATCCGTTGATTGTCATCAATTTAATTGGTGAAGGATAAGCATAACATAATTCTTATTCTTGTTCATCCAAGTGATTAATTCTTTATTCCGGAGGCCCTTCAAATTCTCGGTTTCATTTGTTTCATCTTCTCTTTTTCCCGGAGTTCCAAGCTCTAATTATCACGGAGATTCATTTAAATCATTGCAAGTCTTCACCTTGTGTTTCCATCTTCTCTTGCCTTCCGTTTGAGCATTCTTTTGTTTAACGGAGTTCTTCATGGAGGTTCTACATGTTGGTTTATAAAGGATTTAATTCCTTCTCAAAGTTTTCATCAAGATTCATTTCTAGGGAGCTCAAGCTTTCTTCATATTGTAATCCGGAGTGCAATTTCTTTCTACCATATTATCGGAGGTGGTATTATGTCATTCTTGATAATTTGAGTTCATGTTTTCCATGATTCACTTGTTGTAAGGATGAGATATTTTAAATCCATCATTTTCTTCATTGGAGTTATCTTGGTATAGATTTCACCTAAGCCTTCCCTAAGGAATGTTGCTATTTGGTGCTTATTAATGACCCAAGTTATCTCTTTTCCATCTTGATGGAACAAGTTTTCATCTCTTCGTTAATCTCAAGCAAGTAATTGTTCCGTTAGTGGCCGGTTGTCACCTCATAATGTTGAGATGTTTCTATAAGCCCATATCAACATTATTCTTTTCGTTGTTGGTTTTCAACAACTCCATTCTAGCATTTGTTGTATCTGTGATCTCTCAACATCTTGTTTCCCTTCGTTCCGGAGTCATTGTGATGTTGCTCTTTTCAACCCATCATCTCGTTTGTCAAAGATCATGTTCTTTTCGTGCTTATCCATTTAACCAAAGTGTCGTGTCCTCTGCTCAAGTTCTTTTCATCTTATCTAGGCTTGTATCACTTTTCAACCGGAGTGCTGTTCGAATTTGGTCTTCCTTGGTCCCCTTCCTTAACCGGCGTGTTTTCAATATATATCTTCCCTTCAACCTCAAGGTTTTTCGCAAATGCTCTTGTCCCTCGTTTCTAACGTAGTGTTTTCGACCTAGTTCACCTTCGTGGTATTTTTTTTCTCGAATTTGTTCAACCTCGCAAGGTTCTTTGGTTTCACTCATTTGTAAAAGAAGCAACTTAGTTTTACCTATTCTCTTTCTCCTCCGTTTTCCCTCCGGTGCCATTCTAGATCTCGAGACGAGATCCTCTCATAGTGGTGGAGTGTTGTAACGCCCCGAGACCGATGTGCCAGGTGTCGTGCAATTATTCGCTGTTGTTGCGTTGTCATTGCTTGCGTGTCATGCATCTCATATCATGTCATCATGCACATTTCATTTGCATACATGTTCGTCTCATGCATCCGAGCATTTTCCCCGTTGTCCGTTTTGCAATCCGGCGCTTCGTTCTCCTCCGGTGGTCATTTCTACCTTTCTTTCTTGTGTGGGGATTAAACATTTCCGGATTGGACCGAGACTTGTCATGCGGCCTTGGTTTACTACCGGTAGACCGCCTGTCAAGTTTCGTACCATTTGGACTTCGTTTGATACTCCAACGGTTAACCGAGGGACCGAGAAGGCCTCGTGTGTGTTGCAGCCCAACACCCCCCAAATTTGGCCCAAAGCCCACCAAACTCTGCTCCATGTCCTAGAGCGTTCGATCACGATCGTGTGGGCGAAAACCGCACCTCATTTGGACTCTCCTAGCTCCACTTATGCCTATTTATACCCCCTCCATTCGGATCTCTTCTTCCCCCGTCCGAAACCCTAGTTAAAAAAAACAGATCCATCATCCTCCGCCGCCGACGGACACGTCCGCCCCAGCGCCGGACGCGTCCGCCCGCCGCCGCCATC
>NW_021242304.1:0-14890 GCF_002162155.2 Triticum dicoccoides | reverse complement strand
CCCTTCTCTTTGTCTCGTGGTTATAGTTGTTTTCTTAGCAAACCTCAATTTCTTATTCATGTTTTCATTGTTCACGCTCTCTTTCATAAGTACCAGTTTTCCTTTTTTCAATCTTCATTATTTTTCTTTCTTCACTGCTTGGTCATTTTCTGAAGTACCTCGGTTCTCAGTTTCTCTTTTTGAGGTGTTCAATCTTCATCCTCTCTTTAATTTTCTTTCTTCAAACATTAGATGTTTAGAACATTTCTACTTTCTTAGTTATTCTGTCTCTCGGTTTTTAGTCTCTTTCTTCTTAGTTAATAGTCTTCTCATTTTTCATCTTCTTTCTTCAGTATCTTAGTTCCTCATTACCCTAGTTCACTAATTTATCTAATTTCATCATCAGTTAATCAGTTTATTACTTATTTGTGTGGTGGGAGCTACCTTTTATTAGTGTGGGACTTGATTTGCTTTATGAGACTATGTTATGCTTATTGCTTCATATGTTGGCATATGTCATTGATGCATGCTTGAACTACGTCGTTATTTGCACAGCGAGGGTAGGTATTTCCCTCAGTGATGAGACCAAGGTTATCGAACCAGTAGTAGAACCACGCAACACAACGTAAACAGCCCCTGCACACAAATAACAAATACTCGCAACCCGATGTATTAAAGTGGTTGTCAATCCCTTTCGGGTAACGGTGCCTAAAATTGCCGCGGAGGCGTGATAAAGTTGTAATAGATAGGATAAATAGAGCGCAAATGAAATAAAATACAGCAAGGTATTTTTGTATTTTTGGTTTAATAGATCTAAAAATAAAATCAAAGGAAAAAAATAGATCGCAAAGACAAATATGATAAGAAGAGACCCGGGGGCGTAGATTTCACTAGTGGCTTCTTTCGAGAAAAATAGCAAACGGTGGGAAAACAATTACTGTTAGGCAGTTGATAGAACTTCAAATAATCATGATGATATCCAGGCAATGATCATTATATAGGCATCACGTACAAGATTATTAGATCGACTCCTGCCTGCATCTACTACTATTACTCCACACATTGACCGCTATCCAGCATGCATCTAGTGTATTAAGTTCGTGGAAAAACAGATTAATGCAATAAGAACGATGACATGATGTAGACAAGATCTATTTATATAGAAATAGACCCCATCTTGTTATCCTTAATAGCAGCGACACGTACGTGTTGTTTCCCCTTCTATCATCGGGATCAAGCACCGTAAGATCGAACCCATCACAAAAAAAGATTGAGAAGCGACCAACCAAGAAACGAAAAATCTCGTACCCAAGCATTAAGCATAAGTAATACTGAATAATGCACCATAAGTAGGATATAAATTTCATTGCCTAACTATTGACTTTCGTGCTTGCATAGGAAATCACAAACCTTAACACCAATATTCTTACTAAAGCATAATTACTCATCAACATGACTCACATATCATATCGCCATATCTCAAAACCGTTACTAAGAACCGAGTTTATTTTGTCCAATGATCTTCATGAAAGTTTTTATTATATCCTCCTTGGATTTCTATCACTTTGGGACTAATTTCCTATGTTGCTTTTAATAAGCTCAAACAAATATAAGTGAAGAACATGAGCATAAAATTTCTTTCTCTCAGAATAATCTAAGTGAAGCAAGAGATACTTTCTAAAAAAAATACTAACTCCCAAATAAATCTAAGTGAAGAATGATTTAAGTGAAGCATAGGATCACACCATGCTCAAAAAGATTTAAGTGAAGCACTAGAGCAATTCCATGGCTCTAAAATTTTTAAGTGAAGCATAGGAGCAAGCATTGCATAATTTTTGGCTCTCTCAAAAAGGTGTGTCTAGCAAGGATTCAAGACTTCAAACACAAACCAAAACAAGCAAAGACTCATATCACACAAGACGCTCCAAGCAAAACTTATAATATGTGACGAATAAAAATATAGCTCAAAGTAAAATACCGATAGTTGTTAGAAGAAAGAGGGGATGCCACGCAGGGGAATCCCCAAGCTTAGTTGCTTGCTACTTCTTGAATATTATATTGGGGTGCCTCAGGCATCCCCAAGCTTAGCCTTTTGCTAATCCTTATTCCTTCATCCATCGTAAGATCACCCAAAACTTGAAAACTTCAATCACACAAAACTCGGCAAAACCTTCATGAGATCCGTTAGTATAAGAAAGCAAACCACTACTATAAGTACTGTTGCAAACCCATTCAATCTTTATTTTTGCATTATATCTACTGTATTCCAACTTTTCTATGGCAAAAATTCTTCAAAGAAAATCATAGAATCATCAAAACAAGCACACAACGGAATGAAAAACAGAATCTGTCAAAAACAGAATAGTGTGTAGCAATCTGACTACTTCGAATACTTCTGTAACTCCAAAAATTCTGAAAAATAAGGATGACGTGAATTATTTTTATTATTAATCTTCTGCCAAAAGAATCAACTCAAAAGCACTCTTTTGTTAAAAATGAAAAATATTTTCGTGAGCGCAAAAGTTTCTGTTTTTCAACAAGATCAAATCAACTCTCACCCAAATCATCCCAAAGGCCTTGCTTGGCACAAACACTAATTTAAACCACAAAAACACATCTAATCAGAGGCATAATTGGGTATTTTATTGAAAACAGCAAGAAAACCAAAAGGCAAAAAGATACAAGTTGGGTTGCCTCCCAACGAGCGCTATCATTTTATATCCCTGGCTAGGCGTAATGCGAAGGATCTAAGTTTTGCCATCTTTGTTCTCCAACTCTTCAAGCACACAACCAGATTTCTTTGGAGAATTGGCAAGTAAAATAGCAAAACTTCTAGGCATAAAGTTGAGGAATTCATTCTTATCAATAGGATCTCTTATAGCTTCAACAAAATTCGGGTGAATACTAATCATTTTAAGATCTCCTTTATTATTACTAGAAGTTGCACCCTTGTTCTTAGTGTCTTGAGTAGACTTACTAATTTTTACGAGGGTCTTTTCAATAGTTTTAGCCAAAGCAAAAGCTGTACTCAAATTACTAAAAAATTCTTGAAGTTTATTAATTTGAGACGGGCTTTCTTCAATTCTTTCGTGAATTATGGTACCCTTTTCTTTTAACAACTTAAAGAATTCTCCCGCTTTTGACCCAATTTTAGTAGCAAAATTTTGCATCTTTTTATCCAAGTGTTCAATATGTTCTTCGGTAAGCATTTTCTTTTCAATAGCATCTAGTCTTTCCATAACATGCTCAAGAGTCAAAGTTGTTTCATTGATCATAAGAGGTGGTGAACCAACTAAAATTTCCCATAGCGTTAAAAGCATCAAGAGAGGGACACATCAGAAAATTTCCACCAGTAATCGTATCAAGCACGAATCTATACCAAGTGGTGATGCCCACATAAAAACAGCAAAGAAGAAAAATGATAGATTGCTTACGGATAGATCTATTATGAGCATTGCAAATTCTATACCAAACATCTTTTAAATTCTCCCCTCCCATTTGCTTAAACTTAAGAACTTCGTTCTCGGGGGTGCACGCAATAGAGGAAGAACTATCCATAACGATAAAAAGTGGTCAACAAGATTGCACTCAAAAACATATCTGGCAAAAAACGGCGAACGAAAAAGAGGGCAAATAAAACGGCAATTTTTGTGAAGTAGGGGAGAGGAAAATGAGAGGCAAATGGCAAATAATGTAAACTGCGAGGAGATGAGATTTCTGATTAGGAACCTGGTTGATGTTGATGATCCTCCTCGGCAACAGCGCCAGAAATTCCTTTTGATGCCTGCTTGAACTACGTCGGTATTTCCCCGAGAGGAAGGGATGATGCAGCACAGTGACAGTAGGTATTTCCCTTAGTGATGAGACCAAGGTTATCGAACCAGTAGGAGAACCACGCAACACAACGTAAACAGCCCCTGCACACAAATAACAAATACTCGCAACCCGAGTGTTAAAGGGGTTGTCAATCCCTTTCTGGTAAGGGTGCCTGAAATTGCCGTGGAGATGTGATAAAGTTGTAATAGATAGGATAAATAGAGCGCAAATAAAATAAAGTGCAGCAAGGTATTTTTGTATTTTTGGTTTAATAGATCTGAAAATAAAAAGAAAGGAAAAATAGATCGCAAAGGCAAATATGATAAGAAGAGACCCGGGGGCCGTAGATTTCACTAGTGGCTTCTCTCGAGAAAAATAGCAAATGGTGGGAAAACAATTACTGTTGGGCAATTGATAGAACTTCAAATAATCATGACGATATCCAGGCAATGATCATTATATAGCCATCACGTCCAAGATTAGTGGACCGACTCCTGCCTGCATCTACTATTATTACTCCACATATCAACCGCTATCCAGCATGCATCTAGTGTATTAAGTTCATGGAAAAATGGAGTAATGCAATAAGAATGATGACATGATGTAGACAAGATCTATTTATGTAGAAATAGACCCCATCTTATTATCCTTAATAGCAATGATACATACGTGTCGTTTCCCCTTCTGTCACTCGGATCAAGCACCGTAAGATCGAACCCATCACAAAGCACCTCTTCCCATTGCAAGATAAATAGATCAAGTTGACCAAACAAAATCCAAATATCAGGGAAGAAATACGAGGCTATAATCAATCATGCATATAAGAGATCAAAGAAGACTCAAATGACTTTCATGGGTAAAAACATAGATCTGATCATAAACTCAAAGTTCATCGGATCCCAACAAACACATCGCAAAAAGACTTACAACATTGGATCTCCAAGAGACCATTGTATTGAGAATCGGGAGAGAGAGAGAGGAAGCCATCTAGCTACTAGCTACGGACCCATAGGTCTACAAAGAACTACTCACGCATCATCAGAGAAGCACCAATGGACATGATGAACCCCTCCGCGATGGTGTCTAGATTGGATCTGGTGTTTCTGGAACTTGCGGTGGCTGGAATTGATTTTCGTCGACTCCCCTACATTTTCTGAAATATTGGGGTATTTATAGAGCAAAGAGGTGGTGTGGGAGGCCATCGAGGTGGGCACAACCCACCTGGGCGCGCCCTGGTGTCTTGTGCCCCCCTCGGGCTCCCTCTCTGGTACTTATTCGTCCCACTGGATGTCTTCTGGTCCAAAAAATCCACAAAAAGTTTCACTGCATTTGGACTCCGTTTGGTATTGATTTCCTGTGATGTAAAAAACAAGCAGAAAAACACAACTCGCATTGGGTACTATGTCAATAGGTTAGCATCAAAAAATGATATAAAATGACTAAAAATGATTGTAAAACATCCAAGAAGGATAATATAACAGCATGGAACAATAAAAATTATAGATACGTTGGAGACGTATCAGTCATGCTTATTATTCTTATCTCACAATATATTTATTCACAACACCTCTTGCATGTGATCTAGGCATCATTTAGTATTACTCTTGTTGATCACATGTCAAGCTTTTATGTAGTGAGTTTTCTTCTGTTGGATTGACATTCCTTTCATTGCTTAGGTCTATGGATCTAGGGGGAGGGGCGCTTATGTTTTTGCTTGATGCATATTCAAGCATATCTTTTATTGCTCGCACACACCTATGAGAGCTCTCACGATCAATAGTTGTGGCATGATTAGACTTATTGTTTTATTATTTTACTATGTCCTAACCATATTTTCAGCAATGCACCAAAAAAGGGGAGATTGAAAGTGCAAGTGACACTTAATTATATTTTGGTGTGATGACAGTATGTTTAATGGCACCAATATCGGTTGCTAAAGCTTATCTCAAGATATAGGTTCCATGAAGATCATGTTGGAGTTGTGTGAACCCCCCCCCCTTTCAAAAAGATCAAAGGCGTGGTTTATACACAGAAGCTCTGTCAGAAGCTTTGTGGATGCTTTGAATGAAGAGAGCACCATTTGCAAGGCTTGTGCAGACGCTCAGGAGTAGGGGCTGCTAGAAGATAGCATCCACACCTCTGTGGAACAGCAAGTAGCCATGTTCCTCCATGTTGTTGGTCATAACCGGAGATTCAGCGATATACACAACACCTTCAGGAGATCAATGGAGACCATCTCCAGGTACATCAAGCAAGTGTTGTATGTTGTTGGGGAACTCAGAGGAGAGATGGTCGTGTCATCAACCAGCCGGACTCCTACCAAGATTCGCACTAGCCCAAGATGGTATCCATACCTCAAGGTGAGCACTCACAGTATGTAGATCATGCCTTGATATGCTCTTATTGTTTTGTTGTAGCTACAACACCATGTTGGAATGCCATTTCAGGATTGCATTGGTGCAACAGATGGTACTCATGTCACTGCCAGAGTGTCGAGGTCACAATCTCCAACATATAGAGGGAGGAAGCACTACACAAGTCAGAATGTGCTTGATGTTGTTGACTTCAATCTGAAGTTCACATATATGTTGGCTGGCTGGGAAGGATCAGCACATGATGCTAACATTCTAAATGACACCATGTGTAGACAAGATGGCATCAACATACCAGATGGCAAGTTCTACCTGATATGCTGGCTATGCATGTCGGCCAGGTGTTCTTCCACCCTTTGGGAAACCAGGTACCATCTAAATGAGCTCTCTGGTAGGATCTATCCTAGGACTCTTCAGGGACTGTTCAATCTCAGACGCTCTAGCCTTAGAGTAACGGTTGGGAGGGCACTTGGAGCTCTGAAGAATAGGTTTAAGATCCTGGATCAGAAGCCGTTCCACCCTTATGCTACCGAGGTTAAGCTTGTTCTTGCATGTTGCATCATTCACAACTGGATCCTACAATGGGAAAATGATGAACTTGTGCTGGAGGAGGAAGATGTGACGCCTGATGATGTGATCAGCACCAGCCATGGTGTGGAGGCGTTTGACAATGAAGCGTGGAAGAACAAAAGATTGAAGTGGGCTCAGGCAATGTGAGATAAAAGAGGCTAGACAAGGATCTAAAGAAGAAGCACCACAACAGCAGCAGTAGAAGAAGAAGGGGAGGAGGAAGAGGAATCATAACCGGAGATGGACGTCCACCTAGTTAGCAGCATTGAACTTTTCCCTATTCAGCCATATTTGCTCTTAATAACTTGTACTGTCATTTGTTAGTAGCTTGGATAAACTGTCATTTGCTTCCTAGCTAGGACAGGGCGATGTTCAGTCTGTGTGTGGTAAGGTCACCACTAGTGGGAGGTGGTAATCACACCTTATGTCGTTTGCAACCAAACAATGTGTTGTTTGCGTAACGACAGCGACACAGACAACTAAATAGTGTGGTAGATATTGCTTCCCTCATGCACGAAGCCTAATGCACGCAACCAAACTACATGCAGATGTTGATTTTTAACCTGCATTAGCTCAAACAGGCCCAACTGGAACAAGTATGCAAAATGCCCTAAAATAGAGATGTTAACCAAGTGCATCCCAATTTGATATTTGTCACAACTTTGATACGCCAAAACCAACATTTTCCTAAACCTACGGAGAAACTTACGGCCATAGTGTCACAATTTATTACCTCTTCTGTCTCAAAATAAGTGTCAACAATTTAGTATAAAGTTTACTAAATCGGCGACACTTATTTTGAAACGGATGGAGTATTATCATTTTCGTTTCCTGTTTTACATTTTCTTTTTATTTGGTTCCCTTTTCATTTTATTTTGTTTTTCTTTTTTATTCATTTTTATGTTTCCATTCTTAAAAAGCATATTTTTTATGAAATATTTTCTAAATAATATACAATACTTTTTAGAAAATACATTAATATAATTTAAAAATATGTAAAAACTTTTTAAAGGCAAAACACTATTTTTTTCATGAACCTTTTTAAAATGCATAGACACTTTCAGTTATACATTCATTTTTTAACACATGAACACTTTTCAAAATCACAGGAACATATTTTAAATACAAGAACAGTTTCTTTTAGTTATATGAAAAATAAATTATGAATATGTTAACACGCTTGAAATTTATATGACCATTTAAAAAAATAAAACTCTCTTTTTCTAATCTATCAAGATACATATAAAAAATCATGAAGTTTTTTTCAAGTATTGAATATTTCATATATGTCTGAATACTTTATATAAACACATGATTATTTAATTCTTTATGAATAATTTGTTATTATATATTTTTACCAAAAAATAATTTTACCTATATTTAATGGGTGCACAGGTAGTGGTCTATTTAGCAGCAATGTGGGCGATACCATGCTTTTCCTATATGAGACCCATTGCCTCAGTTTGTTGACCAGAACGCACAAGGAGGGTTTTTTTCTTTTTGAGGATTAGAACTCACAAGGAGGTGAACAAGCGATGCCATCTGGGTTGGCCTATTTGTTTGTGGGAACTGTTCTATTCACTTCGTGAAGATTTAAAAAAAAACTACATGAACATTCTTTAAAAGTTCACAATTTTTCATATGCCTAAATAACTTTTTATAACACATGATTCTTTTTACTTAAGTATTAATAGTTTGTTACTATACATTTTTGAAAATAGTAATAATTATAATAATTTTACGTATATTTAACTGGATGCACCAATTATGGTCTGTTTAGCTGCAATGTGGGCTATACATATAAACCGTTTTCTCCTATATAACGCTCGTTGCTCAGTCTGTCAACTAAAACGCACAAGGCAGCGAGCAAGCGATACCATCTAGGTCGGCCCATTTGGTTGTGGGAACCGTTTTGCTTGTTTTTTTTACCCTTTTCTACAACTTTCTAGAAGGTTATTATTTATTTATTTTTTCCTTTTAAAAATGTTCATAGTGTCCAAAAAGTTTTTGGTAAATTTAAAAAATGTTCACTTTAAATGCCGACAAATTTTAAAGATAGTCATATTTTAAAAAAAATGTACAGATATTAAAGAGCGGGGTTTTTATTAAATAAATGTGGACTCAGGGGAATTTCTCTTTTCTTCTCCTCCTTTTAATTTGTGTGCATAACAGAAGCGGACCAAGGGCTCCATGCCATGCCTCGCACGAACAATCGTGTCATCCCATGATCGCGAGGTGAACAGCAGACACCGCGTTGTCCCCTATACCTATGGACATACACGGCTCGTGCCCGTCATTATTTCAAACATACCGAAGAAACTGTCAAGCACATTTGGAAAGACAGCAACTTCATACTGTTCCTCCTCTGGCACATTTGGAAAGCATACAAGGGCCACAGATTCAAGAGCAAAGATACACCCATTCATCTCCCTCTCCTGGACTGCTCTTCATGCCACAGCTAACATGTCATTCGATGCCTCCCAACCTCGGATAATGCTGAACAAAACACTGGTGCGTATTGGAGAAGAAAAAATGCTGAGCAAAACATGTTGTTATATACTCCCTCCGTCCGGAAATACTTGTCCAAGGAATGAATGTATCTAGATGTATTTTAGTTCTAGTTACATCCATTTATATCCATTTCTACGACAAGTATTTCCGGACGGAGGGAGTATCTACCAACTTCTGCTTTACTGTTGCGTCTTATAGGGAATATTTGTGGCAGTTATCTGAAAGCCTCAGTTCTTACTGAATGTCTTATAGGGGTAATATACAGGCCAGGCCGCCATGTCTGAATGCTTCTTCTGCTGCCCATGCTGAATCAATTTGCCTCCTCTTTTGCAGCTACAGCATTGTTGCCTCTTGATCTGCAACAACCAAGAATGGATTGGAGACTTCGTCCATCAATTGCTTATTAGAGAGAGATTTAAACGCAAATGCTAGTAGTTACTTATATTCACAGGAACCAAAACAGAATAGCTCACAGTTTGGCTAGAGCAGCGCCTTTTATAGAGAGCAAAATCAGTTCTACATGTAACATGTTCGAGTGCTTCGCATATCCATACTTGGTAGCAATCTCCAGAGGCTGTCGGTCTCCATGTAACTGACTGTGGAGCCTAACACTATGAACCTTACTGTTATGATAAATAAAATGCACCTGATGAGCCTTTTGCCTTCCTTGAAAAAACAACTGAATCCGCCAAAAGAGAATATCAAAATTTGCATCATGCAAATGTACTCCCAGACTGCAGCAAACAAATTGGGGGTGGCCTTGTTCACAAGGAACCCCACCTAATCGGACCATCACCCAGAATTTTTTTAGGCGGCGACATTGCAAGTGCAACACCCAGCGGTCAGCAGAGATCCGTAGAACTACGTGAACTGGGATGGAATCCATGCCACCGAAGCTGCAAACAACGGCGATGCATATCCGCCGTCAGATATTTCAGAACTTTGCCAGCGGTAGCCTCGGTCACAGGCAGCACAACAAGTTTATTCAGAGACAGTGTTGCTGACAACAAATTATGCAATCTTTCAGCTAACAGCTGAAAAGAATGATACAGAAATAATAGCCTTGAAGCAAGGATCATGTTGTAGTATTACTTGTTTCCCTACGTACCACGAGTTGTAAAATTGTTAGATTAAATTGATGGTAGCGAACGGATCACACCAACAACAGCAAGGAAATGTAATCTCTACGGTAATTGTCAATTGCAAGAGAAGAATCATTAGTATCATACACCAAAGAAAGCATCCAGGCGCAGAAATCAATTAAAAAGATCTCAGAAATGGGGATAAAATAGACAGCTTCCATTGCAATTTTCGAACGGGTAATCAACAGCAAGCGACCATTACATCAACTAGAACCTAGTGGTAACAACTCGAAGCACGGGTGGACTAGAATAACAGGATCAACCAGGATGGAACCGTGGCGGTGGCGGCCGGACGAACAGCCTAGGCGCGCTCCCCGCGGATGCGGCGTGCGAGCTGGATGTCCTTGGGCATGATGGTGACGCGCTTGGCGTGGATGGCGCACAGGTTGGTGTCCTCGAACAGCCCGACGAGGTACGCCTCGGCGGCCTCCTGCAGGGCGGAGACGGCGGAGCTCTGGAAGCGCAGGTCCGTCTTGAAGTCCTGGGCGATCTCCCGGACGAGGCGCTGGAAGGGGAGCTTGCGGATGAGCAGCTCCGTGCTCTTCTGGTACTTGCGGATCTCGCGGAGGGCGACGGTTCCCGGCCTGAAGCGATGGGGCTTCTTCACGCCGCCGGTCGCCGGCGCCGACTTGCGAGCAGCCTTGGTGGCGAGCTGCTTCCTCGGCGCCTTGCCGCCGGTGGACTTGCGGGCAGTCTGCTTGGTGCGGGCCATCGGAGCTGGGGTGGCTGGGATCTGGCTGCTGCGCCGCTCTGGTTGGTGTTTGGAGAATGAGATTTTCACTTCGCGGTGGTGGATTTGATGGAGGAATGGAGGTGGATTTTAAAGGGGATCGAGGATGGGTGTTTGGTGCTGGGCAGCGGAGGGTGGGATGGGCGCCGTTGGATCGCGGCCGAATGGAGGGTTGGGATTTGCGTTCGCGGCTCTCACGCGGATCGTGATCCGTGTGCTCAATGAGCGGTGCTGCTGACTGGTGAACGAGTTCTTTTTTGGCACGAAACTACTCTGCGTGCGATGTCTTCTCGTCGGACAACAGTACAATCAGACTGGGATCATCTCTAAATACTAGGGCCCACAAACTGAATCATCTATGGCTGTCTCTAATTGTATGGAGTGTTCGACACGAATTTATCGTACGTATAGCAAGGTTGTTTTTGGCAGGCTGGTGAACAAATTCTTTTTTGGCAGGCTGGTGAACGAGTTTTTATTTCTTCATTATAATGGTAATCCCAATGCCACAAATTTGTTCCTTCTTATTTCTTCTTTGTTAAAATTCTACTATCGTATGCTTATTCTTGTACATCATAGAAAAGTGCAATTTGTTTGTACATTGTGTGCAAAAAAAAATCATTGTTTGATTTAATTTTTATAATTTATTTCTTCCTAAAAGGTAATAGCAATGTTACTAATTCATTCTTTTTTGTAGAAAATTTTGTTATTTTCATTTTTTTAGTTTTTTTCCTTAAAGGGTAATATCAATGCCACTAATTCACTCTTCCTTAGGAAACTTCATTGTTTTGATTATTTTGATTTTATTTCATTGTCTTTCTTCTTTAAAGGTAATACAAATGTGAATAATTCATTCCTTTTTTATGAAACTTTTTTTAAAAAAATGCATCATTATATGCTTATTCTTGCATATTACAAAATAGCACATTTTTAAAATATTTGTGCAATTTTTTTGTCATTGTTTCTTTTATTTTTTGTTTTCTTTCTTCTTAAAGGGTAGTATCAATGCCATTAATTCGTTCTTTACTAGAAAACTTCATTCTTTTTGTTTTCTTTTAGATTTTTTAGAATTAGCATAGGGGAAAGAAGAAGGTGGTTGGGCCTTTGGATCTTGATCAGGTGATGGGGATTGGTGGAGAAGATTTGACTAAACTCCCCAAAATAATTAGGCACCTCAAATAATAGCCCCCATAACATGGATATATACTCAATTTTTATGCAATGTGTGTGCGATTCATACCGCTGTCTAAAAATTTCATTGATATATACTTATTTTTGCATATTATGAAACAGTGCAATTTCTATGCCAATCGTGTGCAATTTTGTACCATTTTTTTTGTTTTATGTGTTTTTACATTCTATTTTCTTATCTCTTCTTTTAGGTAATACCAATGCCCTTAATTAATTCTTTCTTAGAAAATTCTCTGTTTTGGCTTTAGTTTGGTATTAGCTTGGGAATTAGTTTTTGTTTAGTGAGTGTTTCATGCATGTCGTCCTATCCATTTATCCAGCAAAGTTTAGCCTTGAATGGCATGTAGGTGTAGCCCACTCATGTATGTCATTCCGAGGAAATAGCATGCACGTGTAATCCATTCATGTATGACATCCTCCTAAATTCGTGAATGATACATGATGAAGAGAAGAAACAACCATGCATGCATGATTTGAAAACTTTTTTTTGCAAAAGTTCCACTATTTTTATGTTTATTTTTGTATAGCGCAATTTCTGTGTAAATTGTTTGCAAAAGATCATTATTTACTAATAGCTTGACACAGGATTTAGTAAAGAGCTAGTTATTGAAGGAGCATGAGGCTTCTACTAATAAACATGCACTACCTAACTAATCAGAATTCTTGAAGGAGCATGAGGCTCCTTTTGTATTACCGTAACTTTGATTGCTCAAATGAACCTGAAGAATATCATTGTTACTCTTAATTCCTTTTTTGCGAGAGAAATTTCTAATCCATTCATCAATCATAGCAGTACAAAGAACACTAAAGGTAATAAAAATTACAACCAGGTCCATGGACCACCTAGCGATGACTACAAGCACTAGAGAGAGCCGAAGGCGCGTTGCCCTCATCGCCCCTCCCTCACCGGAGCCGGGAAAACCTTGTTATAGTAGACAGATGGGAAGTCGTCATGCTAGGGCCCCAAAGAACCAGCACACCAGAGCAAGAACCATCGTCGATGAAGAGACTTGTAGATCGGAAAGATCAAACCTGTAACCACACGAACGAAGACGAACAAAAACTGGATCCACCAAAGACCGGCACCGACTGAATCCCATGAGATACGACAAAGACACACCTCCACACATCCTCTGACGATGCTATTCATACCATCATGACGGAGATAGGACATGAGAGGTGTTATTCCTACTGAGGGACACCGCCACCGCCACACGGCCCCAACCAAGGCATTGAACCTAACAAAAACAAGAACGGGGGCCCTTCCACCGGCGGGGGGCCGATATCCTCCACACCTCCATGGCCTAAAGGCCATCGAAGGTGGGGCAGATCGGCAACGGTGCCAATGGGAGGAGGAAGGAAACTTTTCTTTAGGAGGAGTGATGGTGTCCTAGACTAGGGGGTATTAACCTAGTCGGCCCCTGGTCCTCGAGTCGGGCCCGTAAACCCACATTCTTTTGGGGGGGGGGATTTCGGAAGCTATACGTGATCAAGACTACACCTGTCGAAGACTTGGTGTATACTCCAAGATATTTCCTGCCGCCTCTCCTGGATACCAACTACATGGCGTGTTTGGTTACATATAGGAAAGTTGTGTGGTAACCTCCTCCTCGATGTGGTGAGGTTACCAAAGGCACACATGAAGAACTATGAACTAAACTAGAGCAACATAACAAACTTAGGCAGAAACACAAGTCTTAACCACACATCACAAGTTTTAAACCAACATAGTATGATAAGTTGCAAACGAAACCCAAGTCTTAAACCAACAACCAACAACGAACAGGCAACAGGAGCTCAGGCGGTCATGGCGAAGGCGTTGTCGTGCTCCTTGCACTTGGTGACCACCTCCATGCCCTCGTCGTTGAAGATGATCACCTTCATGGAGTCGGGATCAGCACCTTGAACGTCAGCATATACCCGATCATGATCTGGTGAATGGCGGCGAAGGTGGCTTGATACGTCTCCAACGTATCTATAATTTTTTATTGTTCCATGCTATTATATTATCTGTTTTGCATGTTTTATATGCATTTATATGCTATTTTATATGATTTTCTGGACTAACCTATTAACATAGAGCCCAGTGCCAGTTTCTATTTTTTTCCTTGTTTTTGAGAATGGCAGAAAAGGAATATCAAACGGAGTCCAATTGACTTGAAAATTTACGGAGATTATTTCTGGACCAGAAGAAGCCCACGGAGCATCGGAGATGGACCAGAAGAGTCCCGAGTCAACCACGAGGGTGGAGGGAGCGCCCTACCCCCTAGGTGCGCCCCCTACCTCGTGGCTGACTCGGGGACCCCACTGACTTGTTCCCGACGCCAACAACTCTTATATATCCCCAAACTTCCAGAACAGAACCAAGATCGGGAGTTCCGCCGCCACAAGCCTCTGTTGCCACCAAAAACCAATGGGGACCCTGTTCCGGCACCCTGCCGGAGGGGGGGATCCATCACCAGTAGCCATCTTCATCATCTCAGTGCTCTGCATGATGAGGAGGGAGTAGTTCACCCTTGGGGCTGAGGGTATGTACCAATAGCTATGTGTTTGCTCTCTCTCTCTCTCTCTCTCTCTCTCTC
>NW_021242303.1:0-399 GCF_002162155.2 Triticum dicoccoides | reverse complement strand
ATTTCGGCCCAATAGCCGAACTATTCAGTCGACTTCAATTAAAAATTTGATTTTTTGAAAAAAATATTTGAATTGTTGAGCACTACAGAATTGCTGAAATATGTTGGCCAGAACGTAGTTATTTGGTGTCTACTGAAATTCATGGAATTCCATCGAAATCTCATTGCAAGTGAAAACCATGGCGGTAATGCAGGTTGACTGGAGCAATCAAGCTGACTTACTAGAATTGTTTTATCAAGTTTTAGTTTGTTGATTCATTAGCAGTACAGATCCATTTACCCGCCAGACTATATATGTTCCAACTACAACGTCGAGATCCCCTGAGAATGAATCGGAGAGCTAGCGCTATACCCGTGCCAGGCATGGAATATATATTGGTCTGCTTGGAGTCTGGAGTCC
>NW_021242302.1:0-401 GCF_002162155.2 Triticum dicoccoides | reverse complement strand
GCATGCTGAGCGCAAAAGAAGTCGGGATTTCAAATAAGTTAAAAAACATTAAACTTCCCATGTAACAGATGAGTTCTCGTCTGAAACCCTGATACTCCGAAAGACATTGTCCAGTTTGTACACGAAGTGCGTCCAGTTTTTGCCGTGACCGTCTCTACTCTTTCGCACATGCTATGCGGGTGAAATGATGATACCATGCCAAGTTTCAACATTTTCAGGGTTCATTTTGTAGTGATTTTCAATTTCACGGTCATTTAGCTCACTAAACAAATCAGTAAATGACTGAAAAACATCAAATGATGTCAGAACGTGTTGAAAATTGATGACGTCGCTTTGAATGCTGCATACTGAACGCAAAAGAAGTCGGGATTTCAAATAAGTTTAAAAAACATTGAAGTGCC
>NW_021242301.1:0-580 GCF_002162155.2 Triticum dicoccoides | reverse complement strand
AATTATCGGTTTGGTTTGGCCTACTAGATTGGTCTTTCTTGCCATGGGAAAAGTGCTTAGCTTTGGGTTCAATCTTGCGGTGTTCTTACCCAGTGACAGAAAGGGTTGCAAGACACGTATTGTATTGTTGCCATCGAGGATAAAAATATGGGGTTTATATCATATTGCTTGAGTTTATCCCTCTACATCATGTCATCTTGCTTAATGCGTTACTCTATTCTTATGAACTTAATACTCTAGATGCATGCTGGATAGCGGTCGATGTGTGGAGTAATAGTAGTAGATGCAGGCAGGAGTCGGTCTACTTGTTGCGGACATGATGCCTATATACATGATCATGCCTAGATAACGTCATAATTATTCGCTTTTCTATCAATTGCTCGACAGTAATTTGTTCACCCACCGTAATTCTTACGCTCTTGAGAGAAGCCACTAGTGAAACCTATGGCCCCCGGGTCTATCTCTTATCATATTTGCTTCCAATCTACTTTTATTTGCATCTTTATTTTCGGCATCTATATTATAAAATACCAAAAATATATTTATCTTATCATATTATCTCTATCAGATCTCACTTTCG
>NW_021242300.1:0-1382 GCF_002162155.2 Triticum dicoccoides | reverse complement strand
TCGGTCATATGATTTGTGGCTCCACTATCGAGCAACCATGATCCCCCACTGAAAGCAAACACCTACAAGAGATCAATGATTTGTTTTAGGTACCCATTTTGTAATGGGTCCTTTGATGTTAGTAACAAGGGTCTTAGGAACCCAAATAGACCATTCAATGTACTCATAAGGAGAACCAACAAATTTGGCATAAACATGCCCATCACTAGCACGACATAACACATAAGAAGGGTTAAAGTCGTTGGCTTTATTGGAAAGGGTGGCAATGCCCTTCTTGGCACCACGACCCTTCACATTGTTCCTCTTCTTATCCTTAGGATCACCCTCTCCCTCCTTCACAAAAGTTTGCTTGAGAGAAAGAGGTTGTTTGGCCTTGTCATTCTTCTTCTTGTTCTTGGACTTGGGTGCAAACCCAATTCCCTCCTTGCCCACAACTTCCTTTTGATTGCTCAAAAGATCGTTGAGGTTCTTCTCACCTTGTATGCAAGACACAAGGCCTTTCTCAAGTTTCTCCTTCAACTTGGCATTCTCCTCCACAAGATGCACATGCTCACAACACGGGTTAGTAGCATTTGCATTATTAATTAAGACCATATGAGGAAATGTGGCTTTGTCCTTGGTTAGCTTCACTTGGAGTTGATCATGAGACTCCTTGAGACTAGCATGAGCACCCTTCAAGGCCTTGTGAGCCTTGTCAAGTATCTCAAACTCCTCCTTGAGTCTAGCATGGTCAACCCCAAGTTTAGCCTTCTCGGTATTGAGCACACGAGATACAACAAGAGCATGATCAAGATCTTTCTTTAGTTTAGCATGATCATTGTTGTGTGACTCCTCAAGAGCCAAACGATGACCACGCTCTTCCTCAAGCGCATTAGAGAGATCCGATATCTCATCGGCATGTCACGACTATGTCCTTCCATCTTAGAGATGGTTTCTTCGTGAGCCTCGATCATGTCATTGGCTTCACCAAGTTGTTCCAAGAGAGCAACAAAGTGCTTCTTGGATTTACCCTTGAGCTTACTCATAAAAGACTCAAATTCATTTACTTCCTCATTAGACCCCTCACTTTCATCAATGCAATCCGTCAAGGAAGGATTAGTAGTGATGGTAGTTTTGATGTTGGGGGTTACCTTGTTGGTGGCTTTGGCCATGAGGCACTTGGCGGTGATGTTCTCGTTGGGTGAGTCAAAGAGGGACACCCGTGGAGTTCTGGCAATGGCAACAGAGGCCATGGCCATCATCTCACCGTCTTCATCATCATCATCCTCATTGTACTCTTCTTGTGCCACCAACCCCTTGGGAGGAGTCTTCTTGGTGAAGTTGTTCTTGTTGGGGAAGAACTCGGCTTTGTCTTTTCGGATAAGCTTGTGACCATTGTATTC
>NW_021242299.1:0-1521 GCF_002162155.2 Triticum dicoccoides | reverse complement strand
GGTATCCGGGAGTTGCACAATCTCATGGTCTAAGGAAATGATACTTGACATTTAGAAAAGCTTTAGCATACGAACTACACGATCTTTGTGCTAGGCTTAGGATTGGGTCTTGTCCATCACATCATTTTCCTAATGATGTGATCCCGTTATCAACGACATCCAATGTCCATGGTCAGGAAACCGCAACCATCTATTGATCAACGAGCTAGTCAACTAGAGGCTTACTAGGGACATGGTGTTGTCTATGTATCCACACATGTATCTGAGTTTCCTATCAATACAATTCTAGCATGGATAATAAACGATTATCATGAACAAGGAAATATAATAATAACTAATTTATTATTGCCTCTAGGGAATATTTCCAACAGTCTCCCACTTGCACTAGAGTCAATAATCTAGTTCACATCGCCATGTGATTAACACTTACAGGTCACATCGCCATGTGACCAACATCCAAAGAGTTTACTAGTGTCACTAAACTAATTCACATCATCATGTGATTAAGACTCAATGAGTTCTGGGGTTTGATCATGTTTTGCTTGTGAGAGAGGTTTTAGTCAACGGGTCTGCAACAATCAGATCCGTATGTACTTTGCAAATCTCTAGGTCATATTATAAATGCTGCTTCCACGCTCCACTTGGAGCTATTCCAAATGGTTGTTCCACTATACGTATCCGGTTTGCTACTCAGAGTCATTCGGATAGGTGTTAAAGCTTGCATCGATGTAACCCTTTACGCCAAACTCTTTATCACCTCCATAATCGAGAAACATGTCCTTATTACTCCAAGGATAATTTTGACCGCTATCTAGTGATCCACTCCTGGATCACCTTTGTACCCTCTTGCCAGACATGTGGCAAGGCACACATCAGGTGCGGTACTCAGCATGGCATACCGTATAGAGCCTATGACAAAAGCATAGGGGACGACATTCGTCCTTTCTCTTTCTTCTGCCGTGGTCGAGCTTTAAGTCTTAACTTCATACCTTACAACTCAGGCAAGAACTCCTACTTTGACTGATCCATCTTGAACACCTTCAAGATCATGTCAAGGTATATGCTCATTTGAAAGTACCATTAAGCGTTTTGATCTATCCTTATAGATCTTGATGCTCAATGTTCAAGTAGCTTAATCCAGGCTTTCCATTGAAAAACACTTTCCAAATAACCCTATATGCTTTCCAGAAATTCTACGTCATTTCTAATCAACAATATGTCAAAAACATATATTCATCAGAAATTCTATAGTGCTCCCACTCACTTCTTTGGAAATACAAGTTTCTCATAAACTTTGTATAAACCCAAAATCTTTGATCATCTCATCAAAGCGTACATTCCAACTCCGAGATGCTTACTCCAGTCCTTAGAAGGATCGCTGGAGTTAGCATACCTTTTAGCATCCTTAGGATCGACAAAACCTTTCTGATTGTATCGCATACAACCTTTCCTTATGAAAACTGGTAAGGAAACTCGTTTTGACATCCATCTGCCAGATCACATAAATGCAGCTAATGCTAA
>NW_021242298.1:0-1583 GCF_002162155.2 Triticum dicoccoides | reverse complement strand
GCCATATATATGAGACAAAAAAGAGTGGAAGGTCATTGTTTGATGAGGAGATTGTAGATGAAAAAGATATTCTGATCCTTGAAGAAATTGGCAAGCTAGCAATGCAATGTCTAAAAGAACGTTTAGATGGACGTCCTGGTATGAAAGAAGTAGCAGAACAACTTGTCAAGATTAAAGAGAATATTGTACATACGACTGCAACAACACTTAGATGAGCAGAGCTACTGATACCAATTGTACATGCCATCTAGTCCAATCTTCAAGAATCCGAAGCTAATTCATATCAACCAGTGCGCGAGCCTAGCGTAAGAAAGTGAATTTTATTGGATTGTACCTTGCATTATAATCCATAGGTATTATCATAGTGTGTGCTTGATAATTTATGTAAGCGTCCATTATATATGGACTATGCTGTTCTCTCTGTTTAATACATTGAATGGAGAAAGTATATGTATATTGGAAGTAACACTCCTTGGTTTGTTGTTGCATGTCTAAAGTATTATACCTGTATGTTGGTGTTGAAGAACTCTTGATTTACCCACTAGTAGAAAAGGGGGCAATGGTCGAGGCCAGGTCAGCCCATTAGTCCTGGTTCAATCCAGAACCGGGACCAATGGGGGCATTGGACCCGGTTCGTGAGCCCCGGGGGCCGGCCGGGCCACGTGGGCCATTGGTCCCGGTTCGTCTGGACCTTTTCGTCCCGGTTGGTGGGACGAACCGGGACCAATGTGCCTCGCTCCTGGCCCACCACCATTGGTCCCGGTTGTTGGCATGAACCGGGACCAAAGGCTGCCCTTTAGTCCCGGTTCTTGCCACGAACTAGGACCAATTAATTGCCTATATATACCCCTCGCCCGCGAGCAGAGCACTCCCACTGCTCTGTTTTTCATGGCCGGCGAGGAGAGAGCTTTGTGGTGCTCTAGCTCACCTCCTATGCACACGAGGTGTTCGATGGAATGCCCGAGCCAAACTACTTAAGCTTTATCCTCTGCAAGCTCGACCTCCAAGCTCCATTTTCCTCAATACTTGTCTAGGTTTAGCGGTCCGTCACGTCCCGTCCCCGTCTTCACCGCCGTCGATCGCCCGCGCCGATCTCGTCGCCGGCACCACCGTGGTGAGCCTCTTGTTCTTATCTTCTTTCTGAAAGGAAAAAAAATTCTTACTTGTATGTTTATATAGATACTTGTATAATTTTCTTACTTTTATTATTGCATCTTATATAGTGCGATGGTTTTGGTATCCGCCCCCGTCGGCCCTCGTCCTGTCTATGGTTCGGATGTGGTATATATTATCTTTTCATAACTATTGGTTCATCTATTGTTTATGACAATTATGCCGACCAACGTGACATAGATTTTATTTATCTAGGAGGTTGTTGAACCGGAAATTCCAACCGACCCTATTGTTGAGAGGTTAAATTTAGTTGAAGAAGAAAACAATTTCTTGAAGGGAAAATTAGAAAAATTGAGGAGGAGAAGATGATATTGGAGTTGCATGTTGCGGATGTCGTCGATGATCACAAGATCAAGATGGATGCAATGCGCTTGAAGATTAGAAAGATTAGAAAATATGCTATTCATACC
>NW_021242297.1:0-1631 GCF_002162155.2 Triticum dicoccoides | reverse complement strand
GAGAAGAGTTTTGCGCGGCAATACAATGTCATGCAGACATCGCTCCATGGTGGGTTCAATGGAAAACCCTCCCCACCCCTCTCCAGATTGTAATCCAGAGGAAGATATCTGTTCTAAGGCGGATTCGGACGCCGCTGACCACTCCTATTTACTCCCCAAGGTGTTTGCTCTACCTTGGCATGATGATGTTAGTCATATCATGCATATGTTGCCTTGCAGTGCCTACTTTTGACATCATATATGTCATCTTCTTAGTTTAGACATGTTCTGTAATGCCACCTGTTTAGTTTCTATATCATATATGGGAATTATGCAGTCTCATGTCTTTTAGCCAGCCATAATATATGTGAAATGTGCAATGCCATCCTGTTTAACCAGGCATCATATATTTGAATGATATCTTGCCCATCCTTTTCTTCATTACATTTCCATTTGTCGACAATGTTTGTACATTAAACTACTCTTCCCGTGAATCAGCCATTTGGGTGGGAGATGGAAAAATCTAGAGTGAAAACAAGGCCTTCAGAGCAGACAGTGCTACCTGTCGAAGCAGATCTCTTGTTGGGTCCTGATAGCTCCTCGGAGATGGATTCAGAGACAGATGACCAGTCATATTCCCCCACTAAGGTGTATGCTCTAACTTGGCACGGTTATACTGCTCATATCATGCATATGGTGTCTTGCATTGCATAGTTTAGACATCATATACACAATATTCAACACCATGTTCTTAGTTCAGACATCATATCGAATGCCCTCTGTTTAGCATATAAATCATATATGTGAATTAAATGATGCGATCCTGATTACTTAGATAACATGTAGGTGAATTATGTCAGGCGATCCTGTTTAGTTATTCATCATATCTTTGAATTATGTTATGCTATGTTATCCAGTTTAGATAGACATCATATATGTGAAATTATGTCATGCTATCCTTTTAGTTAAACAATATACATGTCAACTATTTCATGCCCTCTTTTTTCCACACTATCTATTGCATCTGTCTCTCATACAATGTCTATACATTCAACTATGTTTCCTGTTTATCAGCCATTTGAATTGGAGCGGGTGATGCCAGTATCTAGCGGACTAAAAACACGGTCTTCAAATAAAACAGTGCTATCTCTTGGTGGAGATAGCACCCCGGTTGTACATGCACAAGAACCAGCCCTACCACACATAACCCAAACTCTCGCAGATTGTACCCCTACTACGATGGACAGAGAACCAGCTTCACCCAATCTAACCCCAACCCCAGCCGATAGTAACCCAGTTCCTGTTGACACAGCACCATCTCCACCACAGAGCTCCCAAACAAGAGCAGTTAGTAAGGCAGCTCCAGTGCCCAAAGGGCCAGTACTATCACGGCGAACCCCAACTCCACCAGTTAGTACGCCTATTCCTGTTGAGGAAGCACAACCAGCTAGTCGTAGTTTAGCATCTATCACATTTGATGTTGTTAAATCGTATGTGTGTATCTTCCCATCTTGGAAATATTATACTGAAGATGAAGGAAAATGCCAGTTGCAGGTGTTTGTCCAGGAGTTATGTGTAAGTAATGTTATTCATGGCAATTACTTTGCTTTGTCCCATACATCCTACCTCCATGATGGTTATAATACAGCAAA
>NW_021242296.1:0-408 GCF_002162155.2 Triticum dicoccoides | reverse complement strand
TGAACTCGGTAGCGCCGGATAGATCAAATCGGTGGGGCCGAGTTTGACTTTAGGTTTAGGACATATGTGGAAATGAGAAAGTGGTTGAGGGCTTTGGAGCATACCACTAAGCACTTTGAGCAAGCAAGCCATTAAGCAACACCTCATCCCCTTTTAATAGTATTGGATTTCCTATGGACTTAATGTGATCTTGGATCACTAAAAATGAAAATGTAGAGTCTTGACCTTTTGCCAATTTTCTGTCCTTAGCTTCTTGAAGGGGTTCCACATCCTCTTGTCCATGTCACGCCTTTGTTGAACTTTCTGAGATATACTAGATAGAAATATTAGTCCAACAAGAGATATGTTGAAATTAATTACCGATATCACCCAAGGAGCACTTGTGCTTTCAATCTCCATCGTCACCTG
>NW_021242295.1:0-412 GCF_002162155.2 Triticum dicoccoides | reverse complement strand
GGCACCGGCGACCCCATCATCCGTGTCGCCGGCTCCTTGAACTCCCCGGGGGTGTCTCCTTGGGCGACTGGCGTAGGGAGGCTGCGGAAGGGGAAGAGGGCTGGCGGCAAGGCCGTCAGGTCGGAGTACGAGGGCGTGGTGCCCTCGACAGCGTGCTGACGTCCTGCCGCCCCGTCTTCGAGCCCCGCTTCCGGCGTCGCCATCACCATCAAGCCCTCGGTCGGCCCCCTGGGATGTTCTCTTGGTGTCTTCTGGCACCTGTGGCTCGCCTAGGCGCCCCTTTTCCCCTTTTCGCCTCCTTCACCTACCTCCTAAAGAGAGGGACAGGAAAGGGATTACGGGCACCTTATCTTTTTAATTTGTAAGCCCTCGGGCCTTAGCTGTATCTAAAACTTGTAATCCTCTCTTTCAT
>NW_021242294.1:0-3878 GCF_002162155.2 Triticum dicoccoides | reverse complement strand
TGATAAGGAGCCCGGGCTGACATGACTAGTCGTAAACCCAAAGTGGCACAGACTTACAGGGACAGGCATCCATGACCCAGCTTCGAACGTGTCGGTCATCAGCAAGTGGGTCCGGGCTGTAGCACTGGGCTAGCAGGACTCCGGTAAACCGGGCTGTAGCGGGCTAACAGGACTCCGGTACTCAAAGCGTGACATTTCCCCGAAGGGACAGACACAGGAACGAAGAAGGACACATGCCGGCCAGCCTAAGTGTTCCAGAGCAGTAGCAAGCTACCATGGCTCAGCGGTAACACTAGGAGACATTTCCCGGTAAGAGAGGCTACTAAGGATAAACAACTAGGTAGTCAGATCCCACACATACCAAGCATTTCAATCATACACACAATATGCTCGATATGTGCAAATAAAACGAAGCATCACAACATGACTCTATGACACAAGTACTTTATTTAAGGCTCAGAGAGGCATACATAACATACACAAAGGTACGGGTCTCATGACCCAACATACAAGTCATACAGTCATACAAACCAGCAGCGGAAGTAACTTGTCTGAGTACAGACAACTAGTAAAATAAAAGAGGCTTGGAAAGCCTAGCTATACTACATGGTCCTTCACAAGCTCAGGGTCACCACCTGGGCCTTTAGCCTACTCGTTGATGTCAACGTCTACATAGAACCCATCAGAAGGGGTTGCAGCGTCTTCTGTAAAATGTAGATTATAGCAACATGAGTACAAAGGTACTCAGCAAGACTTACATCAGATCCTACATACATGCATATTATCAAGAAGGGTTGGTGGAGTCATTGCAGCAAGCCAGCTTTGACTCTTGGCTAGACTATCCTACGATACTTCAACTTGAAATGGTTTTGCGCACACGAGTCCACTACTCACCAATTCAATACACTACCGAGGATCCGCCTCCGTCTTCCTACGGAAGAGCCATCCTCGGCACTCACACTTATCTTGAGGCTTTTAGTAGTTTCCATTTACTTGTCTATGAACTGTATAGGCAACCAAGTAGTCCTTTACCGCGGACGCGGCTATTCGAATAGATCATGTTAACCCTGCAGGGGTGTACTTCTTCATACACGCCCTCACCACTTACCGTCGTTTACATGACATGTACTCGGCAACCTTCAAGCGGAAGCCCAACGTGGGTGTCGGCCACGACCTACCTAACCACCTAAGCCTCCAGTCCAGGTTTATCGCCTATCCAGGTTCCATCCGCAGGGAGTCCGGCCGAGGTTTCCCATACGGCCCCGAACGATGTGAACAGGGTTCCCGAGATACCTAACGGGTATTCGGTACACCCGGCCACGTACCTACCGCATCACAGCCCACCCCTACGGTCAGCGCTGTCCACGGCCTCCACTAGACTACAAACACCAGAAACTACTTGCAACTCCTGGACGGAGAACTAGGGTGAATAAGAAGCCGAGAGGGTCCATTGGTTTCGGGCCCAATGCATGGTAGTAGCTGATTCTTAAATCACACATACAGATCTCAGTGCTTAAGGTCGGCTTCAATGAAACAACCCACCATGTACTCCTACATGGCCTCTCATCGATACCTTTACCAAATCGTGTTCACCACACCACTCTCATTACCGACATAATCATTTCACTCTAGCCCATCACCCAGATGAACCAGACCTGACACGACTCTAAGCATAGCAGGCATAGCAAGGTAGGAACAACACATACATATGGCTCAAACAACTCCTACACATGCTAGTGGGTTTCATCTAGTTACTGTGGCAATGACAGGTCATGCAGAGGAAATGGGTTCAACTACCGTAGCACACAGCAGTTTGAAACGCGTTGTCTTAATGCAGTAAAAGAGAGCAGGAGCGAGGACATGGGATTGTATCGATATGATCAAATGGTTGGTTGCTTGCCTGACGGGTCGGTGCACTGGTGTTGCTCTTCCTCGGGGTTATCGCGGTACTCCTCGGGGGCAGAACCTGCCGCAGAGAGCACCGATACACAAACATTACCAAACAGTATGCAACAATATGATGCATGCATGAGACATGGCAAAATGAGTGTATTGGGCTAATGCAACTAAGAACAGATGGGTTTGAACTAATTTGAACCATTGATTCAAAGTTCAAACTCATAAGTTGCCATTTAAGGTGTTTTATCTTGTTCTGTGATAAACAGCAGGTTAGCTTGTTTAAACATGCATGAAACCAGTACAGATGGAAAGATTGGATTTTTCTGATCATTTTTCATATATAATATGTTTGATTTGGAGCTACGGTTGATTTTATATGAATTTTGGAAGTTTGAAACATTTTCTGGAATTTCCTGTGTAAAAAATAATTCCAGTAATTAAATTACTGCGTCAGCACTACGTCATGATGACGTCAGTGGTCAACGGGCTGGTCCAGGTCAAACTGACCAGTGGGTCCCGCATGTCAGTATTCAATTAGTTTAACTAAATTAGATTTAAACTAACTGGATTAATTAACAAAGGGGGCCCCACATGTCATAGACCCAGGGGGTCAACCGGGCCCACCCGTGGTCAAAGTCAGAGTCAAACACGCCGGCGTCTAGCCGCCGGCGAGCCCGACGCGGCGGCGAAAGTGCTTTTTGCCATTCCGGCAACCAAATGGACGGCGAAAGGCATCTACGTGTTGCTGAGGTTGAGCCGCGACTATTGGTGGTGGTGGTTGGGCTCGGCGTGGCCGGAGTTGGCGCCGGTGGCGACTTTGGCGGCCGCCGGAGTTCGGTTGAAGACGAACTCGTGGCTAGAGTGTGCGGTGAGGTGCGGGGAGTGCATGGTTAGCCCCAACGCGGCGTGGTGAGTGCGATGGACAAGGTGAGGTGGCCGGAGGATGGCCGGGAGCACGTCGGCGAAGAGGTCCGCGACGGCGCGTGCGGGTGAGCTTAGTGTGCTCGCTGTGGTGCACGAGAGAGAGAAAGAGAGGAAGGGGAAGTTAGCCCAGCTCACTGCGGTCTTGATGGAAAGGACGGCATGGTCGGGGACGAGCTGCTGCGGCGGCAACGGCGAAGGGGATCTCCGGCGATGGCGGTTCGGGCGAGGTTGGTGCGGCGGCTTCGGGGCACGCGAGCGCTCGGGGCTCGGCTAGCTCGAAGAAGTAGAGGACGGCGGAGCTTCTGGACACGGTGGCGCGGCGTGGAGATGACGGGGAGCACGGCTACGGCGGCGGTGCGGCGACGGTGGCGTCGGCCATGGCGTGGGAGCGCGAGGGAGAGGAACTGGGGGCGAATGGAGGTGTCCAGGGGGGTCGGGGCGCGACGTGGAGCTCGTCCAGGCCAGCAGGGCGGCGAGAGGGGGAAGCAGGGCGACGTGCAGCTGCGTGGCGAGCTGCGGTGCCGCCGCCGAGCACCTTGGCTGCCTGCCTGGCAAGCCAAGCAGCTCGCTGGAGCGGTGGCCGGGCTGGGCCGGCCAGGTGGGCTGGCTGGTGGGCCTGTGGTGGCGCCAGGTAAGTTTTCCCTTTTTTTTCTGTTTTCTGTTTTTATTCTGTAGGTTTGTTGAATTTCTAAAAATACCTATGTCATTCCAAAATTCACCAAACTGCCTCTGGTCCTTAGTTGGAATATTTCCAGCATGGAACATTTTAGTTTGGGAATATTTGAGCATTTGAAATATTTCATAAATTTTAAATGCCCAAATTCAAATACTTATGATTTAATTCAAAGACCTTAGGATGACCTAGGAAATTGTGCATCACTTTTGGCAGAGGTTTTGGACCAAGACAAAAATGATGGACATTTTAGAAGGGCATTTCAGGTTCATTGAAAATATTTTTAGTAAACCCTAGTTGGATTCAGAGGGGGCTGGGGGTTCTGTCATTCCCATTTCAGGTTTCTGTTAAAAGAAATAGACATGATGCAACACTCTAATGC
>NW_021242293.1:0-1245 GCF_002162155.2 Triticum dicoccoides | reverse complement strand
GGGTGCGTTTATGTATCTGTCGTCAACACTCACAGTTTTGTCCAATTCTGACAAGTTTCGTGGACTATTACTCACCGTTTTGGGGTCCCGAAGCGATTTCCATAGTTGTTGAACCCCAAGGTGTGCTTACGCGTTGGTCATCAACACTCGCAGTTTTGGCCGATTCTGGCCCGTTTCTTCGACTATTAATCTTTTTTGGGGTCTCAGAGTCATTTCCACGATTGACCAACCCCGGGGTGCGTTTATGTGTCGGTCATCAACACTCACATATTCGGCCGATTCTAGTCCATTTTGTGCACTATTACTCAGCGTTTTGGGGACCCAAAGCAATTTCCACGATTGATGAACCCCGGGTGCGTTTATGTGTTTGTCGTCAACACTCACAGTTTTGTCCAATTCTGACAAGTTTCGTGGACTATTACTCACGTTTTGGGGTCCCGAAGCGATTTCCATAGTTGTTGAACACCAAGGTGTGCTTACGTGTTGGTCATCAACACCCGCTGTTTTGGCCGATTATGGCCCGTTTCATGGACTATTACTCATCGTTTTGGGGTCCCAAAGCGATTTCCATGGTTGTCGAATTCCAAGGTGCGCTTACGTATCGGTCATCAACAATCACAGTTTGGGCCGATTCTGGCCCGTTTCTTGGACTATTACTGTATATTGGGGTCTCGGAGTCATTTCGACGATTGACGAACCCCTGGGTGCGTTTACGTGTCGGTCATCAACACTCACATATTCGGCCGATTCTAGTCCGTTTTGTGCACTATTACTCAGCGTTTTGGGGACCCGAAGCAATTTCCACGATTGATGAACCCCGGGTGCGTTTATGTATCTGTCGTCAACACTCACAGTTTTGTCCAATTCTGACAAGTTTCGTGGACTATTACTCACCGTTTTGGGGTCCCGAAGCGATTTCCATAGTTGTTGAACCCCAAGGTGTGCTTACGCGTTGGTCATCAACACTCGCAGTTTTGGCCGATTCTGGCCCGTTTCTTCGACTATTAATCTTTTTTGGGGTCTCAGAGTCATTTCCACGATTGACCAACCCCGGGGTGCGTTTATGTGTCGGTCATCAACACTCACATATTCGGCCGATTCTAGTCCATTTTGTGCACTATTACTCAGCGTTTTGGGGACCCAAAGCAATTTCCACGATTGATGAACCCCGGGTGCGTTTATGTGTTTGTCGTCAACACTCACAGTTTTGTCCAATTCTGACAAGTTTCGTGGACTATTACTCAC
>NW_021242292.1:0-1799 GCF_002162155.2 Triticum dicoccoides | reverse complement strand
TTTTTTTTTTTGCGAAATCTCGCAATGAAATTTTTGCCACGGATCAGGCCCTCAATTGCGTTTGCTTAGCCCTGGATTAGATGGGCCAGGCGGCCAGCAATTTTGTTTAGAAAAGAAAACCTGGCAAAAAAAAATCTCTCTTTTTTTTGTATACAAGGGTCGAATTACCCTTGCTTAATGCATGTACCTGCCGTTCAACAAAAATATTTTTCCTAAGAAAAGACACCCAATGTAATTTCTATTATTTCTGGTATTCGTTGTACTGCCATGATTGAAGATGAATAGATCGGAAATTTTCTCGCAAAAAAAAATCTGATAATATCAAGGAACATAGAGTACGACGGAGAGAGAAAAGACACAAACAATCAACAACAACAAAAAACCATGCTGACCATCTTATTCCTACGGCTGTACGTTTTCCTCCAAAGTTTGGAAATTGCATTGAACTAGCAATAAACTAAAGTGGCATGTGAAAACGCGTCGCCATAACCTGCCCGTCTTTGCATTCTCAGGTATAGAACTAGTTGATTTATTACAAAGATATTCCACCTGTTTCTTTTTACCTTGTATGTAAGATTTGCCTTGAGTAGAGTTTATGCACTGCAACCCCACCCTTCCCAAGAGAAAAACCAAGAATTTTTTCCCCCTAGGTCTCGTCCCTAGGGTTCTCCAGTCCTCCGATGGCTACGGCGTAGCCGCCGTGAGTTACCATTGTTTCCCCGACAAATCCCCCACACGCGACCTTCCCCTACCTCTTGTTGTGCGTGCGATAGTGGCTGGGTGAAGCAATCGCCTGTGATAAAAGGTTTGGAGGAATTGGCATGGCGACTGATGGAGATAGCAGCGGATCAGGTAGTCAGCGGATGGAGGATACCAGCAAAATCTTGGAGAGGTTGAATCTCGAGGATGATGAGGCGGATGACCTAGTTTGGGAAGATGAGATCGATACTGATGAGATTAAACCGAAGTGGTTGGCTCTTGGCCGGCTCTTGACAGGGCAGAGTTTCAGTCAGAGTGCATTGATAGGGGATATGAAAGCGGCGTGGAACCCTGCCCAGGCCGTTGTATGGAGAAGAATCAATGCGAACCTATTCTCGATTCAATTCAATTGTCTTGGGGACTGGAACAAGGCCATGCACCAGGGGCCCTGGGACTTCCATGGATTTGCTCTAATCATGGCGGAGTACGATGGGTTTTCAAACCCTGAAAAAGTCAAGCTGGACAGGTTGGAAACATGGTGTCAAATTCATAAGTTGCCGGATGGAGTGCTCAAAAGCAAGAGTGCTTTACAGAACCTTGCAAGCCGTATTGGTATGGTGGAGGAGGTACAGGTAACACTACCAAATGGTTTCATCGGGGAGTTTATAAGGGTTAGAGTGAAACTTGATGTAAACAAAAAACTGACTAGAGCTGTTGGTATTACAAAGGGAGGAGAAACAGAAAAGTATCTTGTGAAATTTGAGAAACTGCCGACCTTCTGTCATGCTTGTGGTTTGATGGGACATTGGCATGAAGAATGCGGGACGGGAGAACACGATAAATCAAAGTTTGAATGGGGAAATTTCCTGCTAGCTCCCCGGAGAGGCAGAGGAGGCGGCCATGGAGGGCGCGGGACAAGTGATCGACAGGGAAGCGGGGATGATTATAATACCCATGGGCAAGGTTTTGGCCGTGGTAATGGTCGAGGACGAGGAAACAATTCTTATTATCACCCTACTGAACCAAACAATGAAGGGTCTGGCCCGGTAATTTGGCGACACAATTATGTCCATGCTACAGATGTAGTCCCCGGAGGATCA
>NW_021242291.1:0-408 GCF_002162155.2 Triticum dicoccoides | reverse complement strand
GGAGGGGGGAAAAGAGAGAGAGGGGCCGGCCCCCTCTCCTTGTCCAATTCGGACCAAGGGAGGGGAGGGGCGCGCGGCCCACTATGGGCTGCCTCTTCTCTTTTCCACTAAGGCCCAATAAGGCCCATATAGCTCCCCGGGGGGGTCCGGTAACCTCCCGGTACTCCGGTAAAATCCCGATTTCACCCGGAACACTTCCGATAACCAAACATAGGCTTCCAATATATCAATCTTTATGTCTCGACCATTTCGAGACTCCTTGTCATGTCCGTGATCACATCCGGGACTCCGAACAACCTTCGGTACATCAAAATGCATAAACTCGTAATATAACTGTCATCGTAACCTTAAGCGTGCGGACCCTACAGGTTCGAGAACAATGTAGACATGACCGAGACATGTCTCTGG
>NW_021242290.1:0-817 GCF_002162155.2 Triticum dicoccoides | reverse complement strand
CCATTCTTTCAATACATATCTAATTTGTTCAAATACAATGTACATTTTTGTATACATGCATCCTTAGCATTTCGAAATACATGATTAAAATTTTGTATAATATATATTCTGATGATTAATTCTATCATTCGCCTTCTAAATTTTTATATATACATATGATAAATTATTTTTATACATATTCAAAATGTTAAAAATAAATACTTAGTTTTTAAATGTATATTATTTATTTGTACATTTTTTAAACATCATAAACACTTTCATACATGTTTAACCATTTTTAACTACATTGTTAACATTTTTAAACACAATGATTCATTTTATTTTTTTGAATGCATATTTTGGTTTCTACTTTGTGCCACACACATTGTACTTTTTTTCACATACATCTGAGCATTTATTTAATATATGTTTAACACTTCTCAAATAGATGATTAATATTTTTCTCAAAACACATATTTTGGAATGTTTTTGAATAAGTGTTAATATTTTTTCAAATACGTGTTGAAACATTTTCAGATGCTATGAAAATTTTAATAGTGTTGCGCAATTATTTTATAAAACTATATGTATTTTTGATTTTTTTTGTTATAATATAAAAACCGGGAAAAAGTTCGATTGAAATAACCAAAAAAAGAATCAAACGAACATTACCACGTTCCTTCAGGGAAGCCGACGGCCCATCTGGCTAGACGGGAGCATGCTGCCGCCACGATCCGTGAGCAATCATGAACCCACTGTCTAGCATCACCATGTCGTTTTTAAATGACTCTTCTCAGTTTTTAGTAAATATGCAAATGCCGCGAACTTAAGCACCTTA
>NW_021242289.1:0-404 GCF_002162155.2 Triticum dicoccoides | reverse complement strand
GGTAGGCACTTTGCCATGTCAACGCAGTCCGGAGGTCTCGACAGTACTTGATGAAACGTTACCGTCGGTGTGACTGGCGGTACCCAAAATGATCAAATCATGCTAAACTTTTAAAGCAGGGTCAAATCACGCTAAACTTTGACCAAAAGATAAATAGTGGCAACAGTGGCCCCTCGAAGGCTTCACGATGTACTCGACGATGCCCAGTTTTTTTAAAGATCCAGGGATTCCTGGCTTTGCATTAACTTAGCAGAGAGCAATGGGTAAAACAAACATGGGGTGGGTGACCCATAGGTCAAGGATTAAAGAGAAAAGAAATCGGAGAGAAAGAGAAAAGAGCTAGGGTTTTTACAGGTTACATATCTCCCGACGTATCCCCGAACGGGGGCTCTATGTATGTCACG
>NW_021242288.1:0-412 GCF_002162155.2 Triticum dicoccoides | reverse complement strand
TTTGATATTCCTTTTCTTCGAAACACTGAAATAGGCAAGAAAACAACAATATGGGCTGGGCCTCCGGTTAATAGGTTAGTCCCAAAAATAATATAAAAGTGCTTAGTAAAGCCCATAAACATCCAAAACAGATAATATAATAGCATGAATGCTTCATAAATTATAGATACGTTGGAGATGTATCACCATCCCCAAGCTTAATTCCTGCTCGTCCTCGAGTAGGTAAATGATAAAAGAAAGAATTTATGAATTGTGAATGCTAGCAGGTGCACAAGTTTGATCAATGATAATTTCAATCACCTTTTCTAGCATGATTGTATGTCATAATAGTAGTTCATCTCATAAAACTTCTCAAGATCAAGTAACAAGCTATTCACATGTTAAAGCATAGACCATAAACTTTCTTGATAAC
>NW_021242287.1:0-703 GCF_002162155.2 Triticum dicoccoides | reverse complement strand
GGGCAACCTGGTGCATGTAGCTCCCGCTTGCGCAGGGTCCAGGGAAGGGTCCGACCACTTTGGGTCTATAGTACGCAGCCTTTCCCTACATTTCTGTAAGAGGCTGTTTCCAGGACTTGAACCCATGACCTCATGGTCACAAGGCAGCAGCTTTACCACTGCGCCAAGGCTCCCCTTCTCACGTCCTTGGTGACGCCCAGCACGGCCATCGTCCCGCGCTTCCACTTTCGTGGAAACTCAGAGGCAACAGTCGGGCCTAGGCACCGTCTATGAATAGTAAAATCAAAAAAAATCTGAAACTTTGTAACATCAAAGATGATCAAACTTTGTAGGTTCTTGCAAGTTTTCATGCCAAAATATTATGTAGAGAAAGGTGTATGAACGAGTTTCAGATTTCAGTGCTAAAAATGCTCAAAACTTCAAGCACTGAGATCTTTTTCGTGTGTAGAGCTCCTCGAATGGTTTTTTGCTATGAAAACTTGCAAGCGCCTACATAGTTTGACCAGCTTTGATTCTGCAAAGTTTTAGATTTTTTCCTATTTGTTTTGATTTTAATGTTCATAGAGGGTGCCTAGGCACCCGGGAGCTGGAAAACCACTCTCGTCTCGAACCCAACTCAATCCAATTGGCACACTGAGGTCCTAGCAATTGCGAGAGGAAAGGTCATGGCTTGAAAATCCATCAGACATAGGAACATGGAAAC
>NW_021242286.1:0-1043 GCF_002162155.2 Triticum dicoccoides | reverse complement strand
CACAGAAGAATTATGTCCTTGATGCACCGCTAGGTGACGGACCTATTGCAGGAGCAGATGCAGACGTTATGAACGTTTGGCTAGCTCAATATGATGACTACTTGATAGTTTAGTGCACCATGCTTAATGGCTTAGAATCGGGACTTCAAAGACGTTTTGAACATCATGGAGCATATGAGATGTTCCAGGAGTTGAAGTTAATATTTCAAGCAAATACCCAAGTTGAGAGATATGAAGTCTCCAACAAGTTCTATAGCTAAAAGATGGAGGAGAATCGCTCAACTAGTGAGCATGTGCTCAGATTGTCTCAGTACTACAATCGCTTGAATCAAGTGGGACTTAATCTTCCAGATAAGATAGTGATTGACAGAATTCTCTAGTCACCATCACCAAGTTAGTAGAACTTCGTGATGAACTATGATATGCAAGGGATAACGGAAACGATTCCCAAGCTCTTCGTAATGCGGAAATTGACGAAGGTAGAAATTGAGAAAAACATCAAGTGTTGATGGTAGACAAGACCACTAGTTTCAAGAAAAGGGCAGAGGGAAGAAGGGGAACTTCAAGAAGAACAACAAGCAAGTTGCTGCTCAAGTGAAGAAGCCCAAGTCTGGTCCTAAGCCTGAGACTAAGTGTTTCTACTGCAAAGGGACTGGTCACTGGAAGCGGAACTACCCCAAGTGATTGGCAGATAAGAAGGATGGCAAAGTGAACATAAGTATATTTGATATACATGTTATTGATGTGTACTTTACTAGTGTTTATAGCAACCCCTCAATATTTGATACTAGTTCAGTTGCTAAGATTAGTAACTCGAAACGGGAGTTGCAGAATAAACAGAGACTAGTTAAGGGTGAAGTGACGATGTGTGTTGGAAGTGGTTCCAAGATTGATATGATCATCATCGCACACTCCCTATACTTTCGGGATTAGTGTTGAACCTGAATAAGTGTTATTTGGTGTTTGCGTTGAGCATGAATATGATTTGATCATGTTTATTGTAATACGGTTATTCATTTAAGTAAGAGAATAAATTGTTGTTC
>NW_021242285.1:0-2073 GCF_002162155.2 Triticum dicoccoides | reverse complement strand
ATTGGACGGAGTACTTTATTGTACATATAGTTCAAATGTGATTCATGTCCATTAAATATCTGCCTCGCTGGTGGACCGCAAGCCTTGTGACCCATGAAATGTTGTCCGGCAGCACCTTCCGGTGGCCCTCCCCATCATATCTCCTTTTCTCCTCTGTCTGCAGAATGGTCAGTTTAGTGTTGCGGCGATGCTATGAGATTCTGATGGTCGTGGCGGAGGCCAGCAAGGAACACCTCTCAGTACACCAGCCAACAACAAGATTTTAGCCGGAGGAAATAGCATTTCACAAGACGGTATTAAAAACAGCGAGCAACATACAATAAAAACCAAGACAAAAAGTAGCCAACCAAGTATAGAGTTTACACACAGCCGCAGACCAGCCATGACACACAAATATATGGAGTTGACAGACAAAGACACTGACACACAAGAGAAAAATTCCAGTTGCAGGGTGCTTGCGAGCCCGGAGTGCCGAAGCAAGAATTTTCATGTGATTCCACGCGCCCTGTCCAAAGCCCAGCAACCGTTGAACTGCCTACATATTCAAGGATACATACACCCTATCATTCCAGATCACATGGGGCTATGCCTTTTTGGCTTCGATTACTGCTACTTAATTAGGACCCGAGGTTGCAATCTGCTTCTCCAACTACATCAAAACAAGAGTAGATTAATGATTATGACAGGTCTACAAAGTACAGTGGTGCTTAATTTATGTCGGTATATTTTTCCAGTACTTGGCAAAGGTTAAGTTAAGGTAGGAAACACAACTGGTTTTTTGGAGTTAGCCTAAGCATCTAACGAACCATCGTGACAATATTAAGACAGAAACATTCAACGCCAAATGGGACTTTCAAAGACCTCGTACTAAGTGCTCCAGAAACCAAACAATTTCAATAGTAACAAGAATAAGATCAACGTTATTACTTTTTTTTATCTTAAACAATGTATGACCGGTCTACATATTGTTGATACTTTTGAGAAGTTGGAAGTCAAAAGCCAACACAGGCACATAAGATGCTACCTGCATAATGGTCTGTAGCCTGTCGCGCACATCGTAGAACTCATTCCTAAGAACATTCAATGCCATGAGGCACCTGAAATAATGCAAACACACCACACTGTCACATTCTGAAGTAGTTAAGCAAACTGAACCGGAATGCTTCGGAAATTGTAACCGAATGTTTGAGAAAGAACTCTAGCCATCTCAAAACTTAATTGTGGTATAAACAAATGTCTAGAATTAACAAGTTGCAAGAGAATTATCATACAGATAAAGAAGTGAGTTATATCAATCAGCTGATTGGAGATGAAGTGAATAAGCAGGTTAGTGCTTATGAATATTAGATTAATATGAGCCAAAAATAGTGTCATTAAAGACAAAATAAGTTGGCAGGTTTCACATAGGGGATTTGATAAGCACAGAGAGTAGAGAGTAATTACTGTGGTACATATATAATAAGGTAACAAGAACTGACCTTTCTTTGCTTTTTCCCTCATAGAACTGCTGGAAGTGCACGCATGCAAGGTTAACTTTCCTAGCACCAACGCTGATACATGCCAAAAAGAGCACGATCAAGAAACTAGAAATTTCCCAAACTTAACAAACACTATGGAATGTTGAACATAAGCATAATTGCGGTGTCATAATAATATTACAGAGGAGCTATTTGTCAAGTGTTTGATCACCCAAAACAGAAAATAGTGTTGGTCTTATGTGCTATAGCAGTTAGTAGTGCTAGAGATATTTATAAAACGTTAAAGTTTCCCTAACCAAACGGCATTAATATACATCGGCATTTCCACTGCACGAAACATAACTAAACTCGTCTTTTTGAATTATGGCTGAATGACAACACCAACTGCACGAGGCGCACGCCCACAACGTATACACACCCACGCCGACACATCCAAATAGAGACAACATCAATGTATGTAGCGGAGAAACTGGAAAATAGCCATTTGCGTTACATAGAGGAGATCATTAATACTATAAATATTTTCATAACGGCAACTTTTATTGGTGACCTAAAATAATGCCATTGTCGAATATCACATTCAATAGTACGAGAA
>NW_021242284.1:0-806 GCF_002162155.2 Triticum dicoccoides | reverse complement strand
TGCCTTGTTGATGATTTGAGCACGCACGAGATAACAAAAATAAAAACGGTATCATGCTTAGCAAAAACTAATATATTGGTGAGACACCGGATTGATTTTTTTGGGTTGATTATTAAACAAATCGGCATGCATTCAAAACTCTTTAATGTATACAATATCATTAGCAAACAATTTCATGCATCTTCTGTTGCTTCATGCATCAGCCCTGCATATCTCGTTGTTACTCTTCTAAAGAAACTCGTTTGCCTTCCACTCGTCTACATTTATTTCATATACGTAATTAGCCTCTTCTCTGACGGCTCTATGATGCCTCCTAGATATTGTCCTCCCAGGAGTCCTCCCAATATATGGTTGATTGACACCGAAATGTTCAGCTACTTCATCCCTATTGTGATCTATTAACACTTGTAACAGGGTCTCAAAATCGCGATCCCCCTTCCAGAGGCCATTCATTGCACTTTCTACTTAGTCTCCTCTCCAGTCATGCTTGTAAGAGTACCTTGGCAGGTTTCTCGCTGATATTACCTAAAATATAACTTTCATTGCCACTTTCTGAACTGATTTCTTTGTTCTAAAAATATACTACACAAATAAATCACTCTTTCATTCATCTAATTTTTTCTTTTATCTATGTGTGGAGAAAATTCCATTTGACCATGGAGTTGGCTGGGTCTCTTTTGTTGAGACTTATAAATCAGCCGCCGGTATTGTTTTTTGAGTTGAGCTAGTTAGAAAGGCATGTTAACAAGTCACCCGTGGGTCATATGTTTAAGTATGCCATTTGAATATGCAATGACATATCTTTA
>NW_021242283.1:0-1287 GCF_002162155.2 Triticum dicoccoides | reverse complement strand
CCCCATAAGGATTTCGTAGGATTTACCTCCGAAACTGTTCCTTATGGATTCTATTGCTCCCGAAGTCCGACCTTTTACTTGATGTTCTAGATATCAACCCATATCTATGGGTGGATTACGCTAGCACATCAAGGAGAACATTAGAAGCGGAGTGCTAAATGTCTCTCGGTCGATCATCCAGATTTTATTTCCTTGGCCCCGCCAAGGGTGAAATTTGAGAAGGTGTTATCTTCCTTTGCATCTGCATCCTCCATCACCATTCATCATGGTAGTAAGTTGTGTTACCGGACCCTTGACACGGATGTTGGTAAAACCTTGATGAATATGGAAATGCTCAAGTTCTTGAGAGCACGCACAAGCGCTATGTGTTATCATCGGCACTAGCTGGGTTTGCTCTCAGTTTCCTCGGCAATGCTATGATCTTTTCAAACAGTGAATTCACTTTCTATTGTTGGGTTCTTCCCCAGTTACCAGAATCATTCCCAACATTTGCATTTTGTTCTCAGCTTGCACCGCCAATGTGCCATTCTACCATGGGTCTCTTCCATTTCCGGTGATAAGCAAAATTCATCCATTACGTTGTCTTCAACAAGGTAATCCACATCATCCAAGTTTGAGTATGCCATTCTACCGACCCCCTCCAAACGATTGCTGTGATTTGCCTTAGGCTGATATAGAGAGTCTCAATGATCTCTATATCAAAAGTAATTCTTTTTGCCACTTAAGATAATAATCTACGAATCACCCTCCTCCAGGATGTTTCGTCGTGGTATCATGGCAACTCAACTCCTCGCTACGTTGACAATCGTTCACCACCTTCCTAGGTGTGGAATTGTTGTCTACCTAGTGAACCTTCGTCATCCGTTTCTTTCCACCCCTCTTGATGTGTATCTCGTGTCTCAACCGAGAGATGTTGCTATGTCTCATTCCGCGAGTTAATCCTGAGTTGTTCGACCTTCGAGAAGAACCATTCTTTTAGGATCTTTCCTTTCCTCTCATTGTCATGTTAGTTGGAGTTCTCAGAGCAAGACGACAAGACAAAGATGGTGTTCGAATCAACGTTTCTATGAAGTGCACCCTGGATCGTGAAGATTATACTAGTCCGCGTTACCTTCACCTTACCCTACGCTTGAATCTCGAGACGAGATTCTTGTTTAGTGGGGGTGAGTTGTCACATCCCTAGCTTTACCCTGGCCATGGACTAGCTTGGTTGCTGCATCATGTTTAAATTTAAATGAAATTTGAACTGAGGAATTCAGAAGCCTCAAAACCCTAATTAAAAGAAGG
>NW_021242282.1:0-1084 GCF_002162155.2 Triticum dicoccoides | reverse complement strand
CATGTTAGCCCAAGATAGTACGATAGAAAGTCACAGAATCCTCCACATCACAAAAACTAAGATGTGGCAGCTCACACACTGTCCTAAAAATACACCAATCAAATGCCACTTGTTCAGCGGCAGAAATGTGCTAGGGTGAAATTGCCGTGCTGAAATGCAACACATACTACAACAAATCGAAGAAACCACATCTAATCAAGAACATGAAAATTGCCACAGTGTGATCAGATATCACAAAGTCGTTGTGGCAAAAAAAAAATGCGCCTACAATACACTGAATTTGCCACATTGTGCTGACTGTGACATGGCAACAGACATGATGTGGTCAGCCAAAAACTTGCCACATGCAAAGCATATGTATGACATCTAACACAATTGATATGTAAATTTGGTTGCCACATTATGCAGCCAATTTGCCACACTGTCTTATCTGCAGAATGGCAACAGACAGTGTGTTCACATTCTATTTGCCACATGAATATACTATCCAAGTGGCAACAGGCACACTTGAAGTGCACATTAGTTGCCGTCCAGTGCAGTTGGCTGCTGAAACTGCATTGATTACCGATTGTGGCAACTATCACAAATCATTCAGAAAAATTAGATGCCACAATGAAAAAGCATGTTTGTGGCTACTATAACAGTAATTCAGCAAATTTAGTTGCCACATGGAAGAGCGTGTGTGTGGCAACTATCACAGTCATTCAATAAAAATTATTGCCCCATGCGAAAGCTTATATGTGGCAACTATCACAGTCATTTCAGTAATTTGTTGCCGCAAGGGAAAACACGTTTGTGGCAACTATCACATTTATTCAGGGAGTTAGCTGCCACACAATCATGATAGTTAATCAAACTACCAAGTTCGCCTCATACTACAGTTTCAAAACCCAACTAACTAGATCTAGGGTTCAATGGCAACTACCGCGACTTCAAATTCACCCTCAAAGTTCTCCCACGAACTGACTGCAAACACAAATTCGAACCAATGCGCATCAAACAAACCGGGAGACACCTGCCCAATCCATAGGCAAGACTAGTGCGTGCCTCCGAACAGGCATAACCACACCGATGATGCCGCCGC
>NW_021242281.1:0-621 GCF_002162155.2 Triticum dicoccoides | reverse complement strand
TTTGCCTGTGCCCAGTGTTCCTTGGGAGGATATATCTATGGACTTTGTTTTAGGTTTACCTCAACCAAAGAAGGGGAGGGATAGCATATTTGTTGTCGTGGATAGATTCTCGAAAATGGCACACTTTATACCATGTCATAAAAGCGATGATGCTATTAATGTTGCTGATTTGTTCTTTCGTGAAATTATTCGCTTGCATGGTGTGCCAAATACTATTGTTTCAGATCGTGATACTAAATTTCTTAGCCACTTTTGGAGATGTTTATGGGCTAAGTTGGGGACTAAGCTGCTTTTTAGTACTACTTGTCACCCCCAAACTGATGGTCAAACTGAAGTAGTCAATAGAACATTGTCTACTATGCTTAGGGCTGTTTTGAAGAATAATAAGAAAATGTGGGAAGAATGCTTGCCTCATATTGAATTTGCTTATAATCGTTCATTGCATTCTACTACTAAGATGTGCCCTTTTGAAATTGTGTATGGTTTCCTACCTCGTGCACGCATTGATTTGTTGCCTCTTCCATCTTCGGAGAAGGTTAATTTTGATGCTAAACAACGGGCTGAATTGATCTTTAAAATGCATGAGTTAACTAAGGACAACATTGAGCGTATGAATGCTAA
>NW_021242280.1:0-1721 GCF_002162155.2 Triticum dicoccoides | reverse complement strand
GAGCCCAAAGATCCATCAACATGGAGCTTCTTCATGCGTTTTATACCGATATGACTTACGTGGCAGTGCCACAAGTAGGTGGTACTATTATTACTATCTTTTGGCATGAACATGTGTATCACTACGATCGAGATTCAATAAACCATTCATTTCAGGTGTAAGACCATTGAAGGTATTATTCAAATAAACAAAGTAACCATTATTCTCTTTAAATGAATAACCGTATTGCGATGGACATAATCCAATCATGTCTATGCTCAACGCAAACACCAATCTCGATGGTAGAGGGAGCGTACGATATTTGATCAACCTTGGAAATACTTCCAACACATATCGTCATCTCACCTTTAGCTAGTCTCCGTTTATTCCGTAGCTTTTATTTCGAGTTACTAACACTTAGCAACCGAACCGATATCTAATACCCTGGTGCTACTAGGAGTACTAGTAAAGTACACATTAACATAATACATCCAATATACTTCTATCGACCTTGCCAGCCTTCTTATCTACCAAGTATCTAGGGTAATTCTGCTTCAGTGGCTGTTCCCCTTATTACAGAAGCACTTAGTCTCGGGTTTGGGTTCAACCTTGGGTTTCTTCACTAGAGCAGCAGCTGATTTGCCGTTTCATGAAGCATCCCTTTTTGCCCTTGCCCTTCTTGAAACTAGTGGTTTCACCAACCATCAACAATTGATGCTCCTTCTTGATCTCTACTTTTGTGGTGTCAAACATCGCGAATATCTCAAGGATCATCATATATGTCCCTGATATATTATAGTTCATCATGAAGCTCAAGCAGCTTGGTGGTAATGACTTCGGAGAACCATCACTATTTCATCTGGAAGATCAACTCCCACTCGATTCAAGCGATTGTTGTACTCAGACAATCTGAGCACAAGTTCAAAAATTGAGCTTTTCTCCCTTAGTTTGCAGGCTAAGAAAATCGTCGGAGGTCTTATACCTCTTGACGTGGGCATGAGCCTGAAATCCCAATTTCAGCCCTCGAAACATCTCATATGTTTCGCGACGTTTCAAAACGTCTTCGGTGCCTCAACTCTAAGCCGTTTAACTGAACTATCACATAGTTATCAAAATGTGTATGTCAGATGTTCGCAACATCCATAGACAACGTTCGAGGTTCAGCACACTGAGCGGTGCATTAAGGACATAAGCCTTCTATGAAGCAATGAGGACAAACCTCAGTTTATGGACCTAGTCCGCATAATTACTACTATCAACTTTCAACTAAATTTTCTCTAGGAACATATCTAAACAGTAGAACTGAAGCGCGAGCTACGACATAATTTGCGAAGACCTTTTGACTATGTTCAGGATAATTAAGTTCATCTTGTGAACTCCCACTCAGATAGATATCCCTCTAGTCATCTAAGTGATTACATGATCCGAGTCAACTAGGCCGTGTCCGATCATCACGTGAGACGGACTAGTCATCATCGGTGAACATCTTCATGTTGATCATATCTACCATACGACTCATGCTCGACCTTTCGGTCTCTTGTGTTCCGAGGCCATGTCTGTACATGCTAGGCTCGTCAAGTCAACCTAAGTGTTTCGCGTGTGTAAATCTGTCTTACACCCGTTGTATGTGAACGTTAGAATCTAACACCCGATCATCACGTGGTGCTTCGAAACAACGAACTGTCGCAACGGTGCACAGTTAGGGGGAACACTTTCTTGAAATTATTATGAGGGATCATCTT
>NW_021242279.1:0-826 GCF_002162155.2 Triticum dicoccoides | reverse complement strand
TATTTTTTTGTCTCTGCCATCTGAATTGCTGTCAATACACTGCTGTAACAAATCAATGATGTGACCAAGTAATTCTCGATCCTCGGACAAAGAAGCTAAGCAGTTTCCGAAGGATTCTTTCTCCTCAAATGTCATCTTCGGCTTCACAATCTCAGTTAGCCTGAGTAGTCACTGCGGTCCACAGGAAGGGTCTTTCTCCTCTTTGACTCGGCCCTATCATCCTCAACAAGTTTGATACTTTATTGACTATGATAAATAATGCTTAGAATAAGGGAAACGGTATCTTCCTGCCGACGGATCGCACTCTCGCGTCCGCCGTGCGTGGAGCCGTTGGATCACTTTTGATCCGTCAGACCACGTGTACTAACAGATTCTACGCCTCGCATCCGCTGCCCTCGGAAGCCAACTACATGTGGATTAGTCCCACCCACAGTATGCATTAAGATTCTGCAACATCCTCCATGTTTCTGAAACATGGGGAATGTTGCACTGGTAACACGACCTCGAGAGCCAACCACAATGCAGACAAAAAATTTCCGCAACATAATCTTTGTTGCAGAAAAAAACTCTGCAACATTATTCTTGTTGCAAAAAAATCTACAACAGAACCTTTGTTACAAATGTTTTCTACAACATGACGCCTGTTGCAAAAAGTTCCGCAACAAAACCTTAGTTGCAAAAGTGGGAAAAGTGAAGAACGACCCTTGACTCAGGATTACACCAGATTTGACGGCTAACGCGGACCTTTTTATCCGTCAACCGACGAGTAGCACGCCAATTGATCATTAAAAAATTTGCAACAAGATCTTTGTTACAAAAAAAAAAA
>NW_021242278.1:0-822 GCF_002162155.2 Triticum dicoccoides | reverse complement strand
TCGGATTTATTCCGCGATCGCGATGTCAGATCCGATCTTCGTTCTAGTCTTTCTTCCCGCTCGTTTATCGGAATCAGGTGATTCAAGCGCCTGGAGTTTCGTCTCGAAACCACCGTTCCGTCTAATCAACTTAAACAAGTTTTTGCCCCGGTAAAATTTGACCTAGTTTCAACTTGCTAGAACCGAGTTGTTTTCTTCCGCCGTTTGTTTTCCCGTCGTCTGTTCGGTTCTTTCTTTCTTTGCAACCGGAGTTCTTAAGTTGAACTTTCTGGTCCGTTCTCTTGTTCGAGTTTTACCTGTGCATTAGATGAGTACGTATTGTGTGCTTGTTGTTTGTCTTCGATAGATCACCCGGATTGCGCCGCTTGTTACTTCGAAACCCTAGGTCTCGCGGATCATCAGCAAGGCAAGTAACACTTTGATCATACCTTTTTCTACAACCCATGTTTTATTGCATTAGATCAATCCTCACACATTGCATGATTAGGATCTAATTAAATTGTGGGATGGGAAGTAGATGAGGTAGTACCTATCACCTGTATTATTATGAAACCTTTGGGAGTTACTTCTACGTTTGCTTATTATGCCAAGCTATGCTAGTAGACGTGGATTGGGTGAGTGATATCCATGACAGATGTGAGATTGATAATTTAATGGTTTACCTAAGGTGGCAACTTAAACACACATCTGGGTGGATTGAGGCACCTGATGTCTATCAGGACTTGCCTGTTTTTATTTCGGACCGCCACCCAGGCTCAAAGGGATCATAAGATCATTCATGCTAGTAACTTCCGTGTGCAGCCACAAGCCATTATGGGCTCT
>NW_021242277.1:0-2264 GCF_002162155.2 Triticum dicoccoides | reverse complement strand
GTTGTGGTTTTTGCGTAGGTAAGAAACGTTCTTGCTAGAAACCCATAGCAGCCACGTAAAACATGCAAACAACAATTAGAGGACATCTAACTTGTTTTTGCAGGGTATGCTATGTGATGTGATATGGCCAAAAGGATGTGATGAATGATATATGTGATGTATGAGATTGATCATGTTCTTGTAATAGGAATCACGACTTGCATGTCGATGAGTATGACAACCGGCAGGAGCCATAGGAGTTGTCTTAATTTATTTATGACCTGCGTGTCAACATAAACGTCATGTAATTACTTTACTTTATTGCTAACCGTTAGCTGTAGTAGTAGAAGTAATAGTTGACGAGACAACTTCATGAAGACACGATGATAGAGATCATGATGATGGAGATCATGGTGTCATGCCGGTGACGATGATGATCATGGAGACCCGAAGATGGAGATCAAGAGGAGCAAAGTGATGATGGCCATATCATGTCACTATTTGATTGCATGTGATGTTTATCATGTTTATGCATCTTGTTTACTTAGAACGACGGTAGTAAAGAAGATGATCCCTCATAATAATTTCAAGAAAGTGTTCCCCCTAACTGTGCACCGTTGCGACAGTTCGTTGTTTCGAAGCACCACGTGATGATCGGGTGTTAGATTCTAACGTTCACATACAACGGGTGTAAGACAGATTTACACACGCGAAACACTTAGGTTGACTTGACGAGCCTAGCATGTACAGACATGGCCTCGGAACACAAGAGACCGAAAGGTCGAGCATGAGTCGTATGGTAGATATGATCAACATGAAGATGTTCACCGATGATGACTAGTCCGTCTCACGTGATGATCGGACACGGCCTAGTTGACTCGGATCATGTAATCACTTAGATGACTAGAGGGATATCTATCTGAGTGGGAGTTCACAAGATGAACTTAATTATCCTGAACATAGTCAAAAGGTCTTCGCAAATTATGTCGTAGCTCGCGCTTCAGTTCTACTGTTTAGATATGTTCCTAGAGAAAATTTAGTTGAAAGTTGATAGTAGTAATTATGCGGACTAGGTCCATAAACTGAGGTTTGTCCTCATTGCTTCATAGAAGGCTTATGTCCTTAATGCACCGCTCAGTGTGCTGAACCTCGAACGTTGTCTATGGATGTTGCGAACATCTGACATACACATTTTGATAACTATGTGATAGTTCAGTTAAACGGCTTAGAGTTGAGGCACCGAAGACGTTTTGAAACGTCGCGAAACATATGAGATGTTTCGAGGGCTGAAATTGGGATTTCAGGCTCATGCCCACGTCAAGAGGTATAAGACCTCTGACGATTTTCTTAGCCTGCAAACTAAGGGAGAAAAGCTCAATTTTTGAACTTGTGCTCAGATTGTCTGAGTACAACAATCGCTTGAATCGAGTCGGAGTTGATCTTCCAGATGAAATAGTGATGGTTCTCCGAAGTCATTACCACCAAGCTGCTTGAGCTTCATGATGAACTATAATATATCAGGGACATATATGATGATCCTTGAGATATTCGCGATGTTTGACACCACAAAAGTAGAGATCAAGAAGGAGCATCAATTGTTGATGGTTGGTGAAACCACTAGTTTCAAGAAGGGCAAGGGCAAAAAGGGATGCTTCATGAAACGGCAAATCAGCTGCTGCTCTAGTGAAGAAACCCAAGGTTGAACCCAAACCCGAGACTAAGTGCTTCTGTAATAAGGGGAACAGCCACTGAAGCAGAATTACCCTAGATACTTGGTAGATAAGAAGGCTGGCAAGGTCGATAGAAGTATATTGGATGTATTATGTTAATGTGTACTTTACTAGTACTCCTAGTAGCACCAGGGTATTAGATATCGGTTCGGTTGCTAAGTGTTAGTAACTCGAAATAAAAGCTACGGAATAAACGGAGACTAGCTAAAGGTGAGATGACGATATGTGTTGGAAGTATTTCCAAGGTTGATCAAATATCGTACGCTCCCTCTACCATCGAGATTGGTGTTTGCGTTGAGCATAGACATGATTGGATTATGTCCATCGCAATACGGTTATTCATTTAAAGAGAATAATGGTTACTTTGTTTATTTGAATAATACCTTCAATGGTCTTACACCTGAAATGAATGGTTTATTGAATCTCGATCGTAGTGATACACATGTTCATGCCAAAAGATAGTAATAATAGTACCACCTACTTGTGGCACTGCCACGTAAGTCATATCGGTATAAAACGCATGAAGAAGCTCCATGTTGATGGATCTTTGGGCTC
>NW_021242276.1:0-393 GCF_002162155.2 Triticum dicoccoides | reverse complement strand
GCGTCGGGAGAGGAGAGGGCGGCGTCGCGGCGTCGGGGCAGAGATGAGGACGATGGGGCGGCGTCGCGGCGATGGGGCAGCGGTGTTGGGAGAGGAGAGGGGAAGGGGATCGAGGGCGAGGGCGAGGGAGAGAGAGAGGGGATAGGTTTGGGCCGCCGGGGAGGAAGTATGGATGGGGGCGGCACAATACTAATGGCGTACCACCCATCGGTGCGCCATAAGTACATCCATTCTAATGGCGCACCTCACCCTGGTGCGCCATTAGTAATTTTTTTTTGATTTCTGCTCGAGCCAACAGGTTATCTCCCACCTGACCTGATCCACACCAAGTTCCCTCTACTAGCTCGACTGGTCAGCAGCCAGTTCTCACACCAGGAGGTCCTGGGTTCGATT
>NW_021242275.1:0-1942 GCF_002162155.2 Triticum dicoccoides | reverse complement strand
TGAATACGCTCATCGCATATGTTGGGATGGCCTGCGCCACCGCTTTGATCAATGCCTCTTTGCCACCATAAGATAGTGTTCACTCCTTCCAACCATTAACAAGTTTTTGAATTCTCTCAATTAGGTGTTTAAAGCAGTCAACACGGTCTACCCCAATCATTGAAGGGAGACCCAAGTATTTATCAGAGAGAGACTCAATCATTATATCAAGAACCTGACAAACCTCTACCTTGTCATCCACCTCTGTGTTTGGGCTAAAAAATATAGATGATTTTGCTGCACTGACCAATTGTCCTGAAGCGGCACAATAGTCAACCAATATTCTCTTTAAGCAGTTCGCATTCGCAGTGTTTGCGTGCATCAAAATAAGTGAGTCGTCAGCAAAAAGGAGATGTGGAATAGTTGGCGAGTCACGACACACCTTGACTCCTGAAAGATTACCCCCTTCTTCTTCATGAGCTATAAGAGCAGACAATCCTTCAACACATAATAGAAAGAGATAAGGGGACAAAGGATCCCCCTGTCTCAAACCTCCCGAGGGGCTGAGAGGTGCAGTCTCATTAGAGTTGAATATCACTTTGTACTGTACTGAAGTCACACAAGCCATAATAAGTTGGACCCAACGATCATCAACGCCTAACTTCAACAGCATGGCCTTTAGGAACACCCATTCTACCCGGTCATAGGCTTTATGCATGTCTAATTTTACTGCACATGACCCAACTTTACCTTTCTTCTTCTTCCTCAATGCATGCAGGCACTCATACGCTACAATCACATTATCAGTAATAATACGCCAAGGTACAAATGCACTTTGATTTTCACTGATAATATCTGGAAGAAAAATCTTCAACCTTGCTGCAAGCATCTTTGCAATCACCTTGTAGACAACGTTACATAAACTTTTGGGGCGAAATTGTGTTACCTTCTCTGGCGTGTCAACTTTAGGGATCATGACAATGGTTGTAGAGTTCCACCCATCTGGTATGACACCGGTATTAACAGCATGTAAAACTTCCTTCACTAGATCATCGCCCACAAGGTGCCAAAACTTGTTATATAAGATAGCGTGGAGGCCGTCGGACCCGGGAGCCTTTAGGTCGCCGATGCTAAACAGAGCGCGCTTCACCTCCTCTTCAGTATAGGGCGCGAGTAACGCTTCGTTCATATAAGAGGATACCTTTGGCTTCACTTTATCAAGCACTACTAAGTTCGGCTGATTGACCTCTGAAGAAAAGAGACTCTGAAAATAAGCATCAATAAGATTTTTCATTGCATCATTATCTTCCATCCAATTTCCATTGTCATCCGACAATCTACGAATAAAATTTATTTTTTTGCGTGCTGTAGCGAAATTATTAAAAAAACTAGTATTGCGATCTCCATATTTAAGCCAATTTGCTCTACTACGTTGCACCCAATAGATCTCCTCCTTCTCCATGGTTTCTTCAATTTCAATAAGTAATTGTCTTTGCCGATCTGCCGACTCATCAGTAAGAGGGCCCGACCGCAAAGTATCAAGCTCAACCTTCATGTTTTTTAGGTGACGATGAGGAGCCTTGAGAGTCATCTTATCCCAGACATGCAAGTCCGCATGGACAGCTGCTGTTCTCTCTGCTAATGGTGCTAATGCATTTGACCTTTCCCAATACTCAGTCACCCGTGCCATAACCTCATCTTCCTGTAGCCACCTAGCTTCAAACTGATCCTGCCTGTGTGCAGCTTGTTGGTCAGCTGTCGCATCCCCTTCTGTATCCAACAGCAACGGCCGATGGTCTGACTTTGTATGCGGGGTATTAGTCACTGTAGCGTTTGGAAACAGGCCATGGAATTCTCCATTGCACACTGCTCGATCTAGCCGTTCCCGCAACCTCCTTCTCCTCCATATGAATTGATCGCCTTTGTAGCCCATATCCCCTAGCTCGCAGTCCACAAGCACATC
>NW_021242274.1:0-1500 GCF_002162155.2 Triticum dicoccoides | reverse complement strand
GCCCAGCTCGGTAGCTATGGAGTAATGGAAGCTCACATGCCTGGCAATGGAGACAGCCCCACTTGCCTGCCATTGGAGGCACAGGCACCAGACCTGCCTCTCGCCAAGTGGCCTCATCAACTATGCTGTACTGTTTAGTTGTTTATACGTATTACTACCATTTAAAGAAGAAGATGCCGTGGTATTGTTGTTCCTGCAAGCATGGTCACGGCTCCACTTGTCCTATGCCGATTGAATGCGATGCAGAATCGATTGCATGTAGGGTCATGTGGAACCAGCAGAATTGATTGAGCATGCAATGCAATGCAAAGCATGTGACGAGCGCTTGCTAGGGCAGCTGGCCTGGGCCTGCGGCTTTCTTTATATGGATATATATTGAGGTGTCATTTACTACAGCTCTGTTGGCATGTCGAGGAACAAGGACGCAATGCTGGCCGAGCACGTAGGGTGTGAAGGCGATCAAGGAAGCCCTCTCCACTTGCACGCCTGTAGCCCTGTATGTCCCTCTGGTGACGTGGGACTGGTTACTACTCCCTCGGTCCTAAAATAAGTGTCTCAAACTTAATACTCCCTTCATTCTAAAATATAATGTGCTCGCGCTTTTCGAGGTTCAACTTTGACCATAAATTTAACCAACGAGACCTACAATTTAAGTGTCTGAAGGTTAATACAATTTTATATTAATGTTAGTACAAACTTGAGAGAATTATTTTGGGATGAGGTATGGTTGCCTTCGTTTTACTGCGACGTCAAGTTGGTAGGTAGGTCGATGGTACTTGTTGGTTGGCCGGTTTGCCAGGTTAATGCAAAGACACCGTCTTCGTATACTTTTAGGGTTTGAGGGCTTTGGGCTTTAGGGCTTAGTGTAATAGTGTTTATAGTTTAGGTTAAGGTTTAGGGTTTAAGCTTTAGTTTTTGAAACTTACTAAAAATTTCATCTTTCTCATCAAGTTTTAGTAGTTGAAACTTGCCCCGCCGCCCGATTTGCGTTGTGATCCATATATTTACTGGATTCCGCACGGGGGGCACATCAAATTTTAAGTTCAAGGAAATCCCAACACAACTCATGTAGCACCCATCAAGCCGACGAAACGCACCCCTGGACGAGCATCCTGGCTCCAACCCGGATGTCCGGCTAGGACACTAGGAACTTCATCACCAAAGTCGGTCAATCCGGACTCCAGCCCGAATCATCCGTCCATCAGCCGAACAAAACGACCACTTCTCTGGACGTCCTGACATCCCCATGCATCACGAATCAGACGGACCATCCGGATACCTACCCAGATCATGTGGCCAATGCCCGAGTAGTCCGGGTAGCTGCCCAGACGATCCGGCTTAGCCTGCGAGCAGCTCGGCCCAAGTGGCCATGTACACCTCTCTTCGTCCCCAAATTCAATTATACCACAGAAACGTCTGATACATCTCAAACGTATTTTGTTTACTATTTCATGCTATTATATTATAACTTTTGCATACTTTTTTATAGTATTTTATATA
>NW_021242273.1:0-1695 GCF_002162155.2 Triticum dicoccoides | reverse complement strand
GCTAGGGGGAGCTCGGGGTTCAAACAAAAGATAAGCTAATTACAATGCATCTGCAAGGGAACTACCTGTGGTAGATATGCAAGCTCTTGAGGATTTCAAATCCAAGCTCAAACTCTCCGAAGGCTCATCTTCGTCCCAAGGTTCCTCCAAAGTTGATTCTAGCTTTAATACCATCACCCAAGGTATGGAATCCCACCAAGCCCAGTCAAGATCATGGATAATTGATACTGGACTACTAACCACATGACAGGAGCCTCAAACTTGTTTACTTCCTACACACCTACCTCTGGTAAGGAAAAAGTTCGTGTTGCTGATGGTTCCATGGCACTTATTACAGGGCGTGGAACCATCCAGTGTACCAAGACATTGTCCTTATCACCAGTTCTGCATGTTCCTAAATTTCCTATCAGCCTATTATCAGTTAGCTCCATCACTAGAGCTCTCAATTGTAGATGTTGGTTTGATCCCACCTGTTGTGTTTTTCAGGAGCTTGGGATAGGGAGAGTTCTCGGGACTGGGACCATGCATGAGGGACTCTACTATCTTGATGAAGGGGGAGATGAAATTGCTCTTGCAACCTGCATGTCTCCTACTCAAGAATTGTTACTTCACCACCGAAGATTGGGACACCTCTCTTTTGCTGCTATGTCACGTATTTATCCCTCTCTCTTTAAATTGTGTTCTAGAGAATCCCTTGTATGCGATGCATGTGAATTAGCAAAACATACAAGGGGTACCTATCCTAGCAAGGGTTTGCGAAGTCATAAACCATTTGAAGTAATACATTCTGATGTTTGGGGGCCCTGTGAGGTTTATTCTGTTTCTGGACATAGGTGGTTTGTGACTTTCATTGATGGATTTAGTCGTTACACTTGGCTTTACCTTTTGAAGCGTAAAAGTGATGTGTTCCCTGTTTTCAAAGATTTGTGTGCTCTCATTCAAAACCAATTTGGAACAACTATAAAGACCTTACGTTCTGACAACGGTACTGAATATGTTAACATGGAGTTTGGACAGTTCCTTGCATCACATGGCATTGAGCATCAAACTACATGCGTAAATACACCAGAACAGAATGGTGTTGCAGAACGTAAGAATAGGCATTTACTTGAAGTTGCTCGTTCACTCATGTTCACCATGAATGTCCCTAAGTTTCTTTGGGGGGAGGCAATAAAAACAGCAGCATATTTAATAAATCATATGCCTCTACGCACTCTTGAGTTTAAGACTCCAGCTGAGTGTCTTTTGAACACAAATGATTTTGTGGTCCCTCCAAAGGTATTTGGTTGTGTTTCTTTTGTGCATGATTATCGAAATTCTGTTGAGAAATTAGATCCCCGTGCCATCAAATGTGTCTTTATGGGCTATTCTCCTTCTCAAAAGGGCTATAGGTGTTGGTGTCCCTCTGAACGTCGGTTCTTTGTGAGTATGGATGTGACCTTTCATGAACATGAACCTTATTATCTTGGATCAGCCAATGACACTGGCATTGCTCTATCCCCACCTGAAGTAGGACAAGATGGGGAGAGCAGTGGTGGGGGCACCCTTATTGGATCAATACTTGTCCCTACTCCAGATGCTTCTGCTCTTGATAATAAAATTCCTAGACATGGGGAAGAGATAAATCATGAGGAGAGTAACAATTTTGGTCATAGAGACATGCAAGATGCAACAGGAGATTCATTATCACCTTCA
>NW_021242272.1:0-395 GCF_002162155.2 Triticum dicoccoides | reverse complement strand
GCCGGGGTTTGATGCCCTTCAAGATTTCCTGATTGGCTCTTTCAGCTTGACAATTGGATTGAGGGTGAGCTACTGGTGAAACATCAAGTCGGATATGCTCACGTTGACAGAACTCCTCCATGGCACCCTTGGACAGATTCGTACCATTATCAGTTATAATGCTATGTGGAAAGCCAAAACGAAATATCACCTTTTTCATGAATTGAACCGCTATGGCTGCATCACACTTACTAACCGGCTCTGCCTCAACCCACTTTGTGAATTTATCAACCGCCACCAAGAGGTGGGTCTTTTTATCTTTGGATCTTTTGAAAGTCCCAACCATGTCAAGCCCCCAGGCGGCAAACGGCCAAGTAATTGGAATCATCCTCAATTCTTGAGCCGGCACGTGAGCT
>NW_021242271.1:0-2882 GCF_002162155.2 Triticum dicoccoides | reverse complement strand
CTCCTCCACAACCGGCTCCTCCTCCCTCTCCTCCTCTGACTCCTGCCTCTCCTCTGACTCCTCCCTCTCATCCTCCTCCACAACTAGCTCATCCTCCCTCTCCTCCTCCGCTTCCTCCTCCGATTCCTCCTCGGAATGGACGGAGGGGATAGGGCTAGCAACACGGGATACAGTGGTACGAGCACATCGTCTACCTCGGGTACCATCCATCGTGGCTCGCTGTGTAGGTTTGGCCCTGCCTGTCTGTATGGAAGTTGCCGCACCGGTGCCCTTCTTTATGACCCTCCTCACCGTGCCTAACCTTTCAATCACATTGCCAATGCTTGCAACTTTGTTCCCTTTGTTCCTTTTGTTGCCTGACATCTTTCAGTCACCTGCTATGAGAAAGAGTAGTTCAATTAGTTCATGTTGAAAACTTCATATGCAAAACAAAAGTAGAGCAATTCGGAAGTCCATGTTTAAAAGTTCATATGTTATCATAAAAAAATCATATGCATAAGTTCAAAATCATAGGGCGAGAACTTGGCAAGAAGCACAAGTTCATAGTGCATAGAGTTGTCTTACAGTTAGAAGTACATCAAGTAGGTAGCTCGACAAAGTTTACATTCAGGAGTACAAGTTCATAGTACATAGACTTGGTTTTCATCCAAAAGTACATCATCACTATCGCACGCGTCTCATTGGTACAAGGTCATAGTACATAGAATTATTACAAGTTTCAAAAGTCATAGTCCTCATCGTTTGGATCATTAGTTAGCCCGAGAGTTTCATCATCACTGTCGCGCATGTCGTCCCACCATTCTGGAGCATAGTCTGCAGGTGGACCATCTGGCTCATCGCCTTCACCTAGATGGGCTCGCTCAAGTAAATTCAGGTCCATCGGGTCTTCAATGATTTCATCAGCGTCTGGCTCATCCCCTGCTTCAATGCCCTCATCTTCATCTTGATCATCATCTACCTCCATGTCATCGTCGTCAGTGGGCAAGTGAATACTAAATTCTCCTGTGAGCCCATCTTCCTGGTAGAACTCACCCTCATATGTGTTGGGGTTTATGCGTTGGTAATCTTCATCGGTTGGAGCAGCTGGTTTACTATGTGTGGGTACATTGATCACAACATCCCAGCCCTTCAGGTTCTTCGCGGTTTGGCACGCGTACTATAGATAGAACACCGACTTGGCCTGGTTAGCCAAAATATAGACATCATCTCCGTCATACTTGTATGCTCGCTGAATTTCGACCCACCCAATGTCTGGGTACCGCCTGACTCTGGTTGGGTCAAACCAATGGCATCTGAATACAACAGGGTTCACCCGGTCGCCCAAACCGTAATCCAGCTCGATCATTTCCTTGATTCTTCCATAGTATTGAAGTCCATCTGTCCCTGGTGTTACGACCCCACTATTTATTGTCTTTTGACCGGGCCGATTTGTATCATAAGAATGGGTATGGAAGCGATACCCATTCACATCGTAAGCATTTAATTTCTTAGCGGAAGATGTGAAGCCTCTAGCAAAATCTTTCAAATCGGCTCTCATTGGGTCCCTTTTTGCCTACAAGTTTCATAAGAAAGGTTTGTTGTGTGAGTTGGAAGTAACTAAGACCAATTTGAAATGTCGACACAAAAAGAAAGTTGGACGGATTGCCATATTTTTGCCGCGAACCAAGGAATGAAGCCGCCATTTCCTTTACCGCCTCTTTTAAAGATATGTTCCCTCTGTTCCTCGGTAGGGGGACTTTCTAGGTTCCAACATTCAAGTGTGAATTCGCTATAGTAGTGAGAAAGAAGCTAAGTTAGTCACAAACTTAATTGTGATTATTTGCAAAAAAAATATAGGAGCACTTACTCGATGTACGGTTGTACTTCCGGCATGTTTGTCAACACATACGACATAATGGTTGTCCACTCTGGATGTTTGATGTGCCTAGGCCTTCTAGCACTTGCTCTGCCACCTACCCCTGCGAAGATGCTACGTGGGGGTCGTCCGGGGTCATGACATTGTAACGAAGGACTGGATTATGCTGAGTGGGAATATTGGGATCATAGTACTTTGTCATGTTGTTTGACACCTCCTCATTGAGGTAGGCCTCGACTATGGATGATTCAATACGGCATTTATTCTTGCATTTGGCACGAAGATTCTTATTTTCTCTCTCAGGTGCATACATCCAACGGTACTGCACAGGCCCGCCCAATCGTTCCTCAGACGGAAGATGCAAGATCATATGCTGCATCCGATTAAAGAAGCTTGGTGGAAAGATCATCTCAAGCTTGCACACCAACTCTGGTGCCTGTTTCTCCAGCTTCTCAATAACTTTTGGGTCTAACTCTTTATCACAAAGCTGACGAAAGAAATAGCTCAACTCCGCCAGCACTCACCAAATCTTCTCGGAGACATAGCCTTGAATCATCACCGGCATTACTCGCTAAAGCCAGACATGATAGTCATGGCTCTTGAGCCCCCCTATTCGCAATGTATTCATATTCACTCTGTCGGTGTCAAAACCGGCGGATCTCGGGTAGGGGGTCCCGAACTGTGTGTCTAGGCAGATGGTAACAGGAGACGAGGGACACGATGTTTTACCCAGGTTCGGGCCCTCTTGATGGAGGTAAAACCCTACGTCCTGCTTGATTAATATTGATGATATAGGTAGTACAAGAGTGGATCTACCACGACATCAAGGAGGCTAAACCCTAAAGCTAGCCTATGGTATGATTGTTGTAATGTATGTTGTGTCCTACGGACTAAAGCCCTCCGGTTTATATAGACACCGGAGGAGGCTATGGTTACACAGAGTCGGTTACAATGGTAGGAGATCTACATATCCGTATCGCCAAGCTTGCCTTCCACGCCAAGGAAAGTCCCATCCGGAGACGGGACG
>NW_021242270.1:0-667 GCF_002162155.2 Triticum dicoccoides | reverse complement strand
TGTCGGTCATCAGCGAGTGAATCCAGGCTGTAGCACTGGGCTAGCAGGACTCCGGTGAACCGGGCTGTAGCGGGCTAACAGGACTCCGGTATTCATCGCGTGACATTTCCCCGAAGGGACAGACACAGGAACGAAGAAGGACACATGCCGGCCAGCCTAAGTGTTCCGGAGCAGTAGCAAGCTACCATGGCTCGGTGGAAACACTAGGAGACATTTCCCGGTAAGAGAGGCTACTAAAGATAAACAACTAGATGGTCAGATCCCACACATACCAAGCATTTCAATAGCATACACACAATATGCTCGATATGTGCAAATACAACATGGCATCACAAAATGACTCTACGACTCAAGTAGTTTATCAATAGGCTCCGAGGAGCGAGATATTACAAACATGGGTCTCATGACCCAACAATCAGAGCGTACAAGTCAAAGCACAAGCGGAAGCTATCATGTCTGAGTACAGACATCTATAAATGAAAAAGGCTGAGAAGCCTGACTATCGATCAGATCCTGCCGAGGGCACAAGATCGTAGCTGAGGTAACAAGCTAAACGTCGAAGTCCACGTGGAACTACTAGTGAGACTGAAGTCTCTCTGCAAAAACATAAAATAGGCAAACGTGAGTACAAATGTACCCAGCAAGACTTACATCAGATCTATCTACA
>NW_021242269.1:0-905 GCF_002162155.2 Triticum dicoccoides | reverse complement strand
CCTCCGTAGTCCACCCCCGTGGTTGGCCAAGGGGATACCCTAGCCGCCGCCGGGCGTCTCTCCCCCGCCTCCCTCACCCTCGCCGCCACTAGCAGCGCCGCTGTGCGAAGCCTCGCCGGCAGGGGCGGCGGCGGGGCATCTCTCCCCTACGTGCGATTTGCCTGGCGCGAGTCGGCCTGATCGTGAAGTGGGACCAGACTACTGCAGGGTTCGGCGGCGCTGTCGGCGGATCCTGGCAGCACCGTGCGTGATGCGCCGACAGGTGGAGTCCACGCTTGCGGCACGGATTGGCGGCTGCGGGAGCACTACAAGCTGGTGGTTGTGTGAGTCGTGGCGTTTGGGTCAAATCCTTCGCGATCTGGCGCTAGGAAGCCGGCAGCCAGTGCGGGGTAGTGGTACTCATCCTTGCACAGGTCGGATTTGCATCGGAGTAGCTCCTCGATCTTCCTTTTGGTGGGTTGAGCCCCATAGTGCTTTCTTCTCACGTTGGTTTCGTTTCTCGGCCCGTGGCCAGATCCGGAGTAAACAAAGGTTTGCGGTACAGGTTTGGGACCGGAGGAAACTTTGGTCGGCTAGCTCGACTCGTCATCAGCGATGACTTTGGCGTCGTTACCCTCCTTGGAGGCGAAGCCGAGGTCCCCTCCTATCCACCTCCGACCCACTGCTAGACAAAAGTCCAAATCCGTCTTGAATTTAGCGGCTGCGGCGCCCTGCACGTCGTGTCCTCCATGGAGGCGCCGTCTTGGGAGGCTTGGGTGTTCGGGGAAGAGTTATTGTGGGCGGTGGGCTCTGCGTGGTAGCTCTAGCAGAAGCGGTGGTGTGGACGTTGGCAGGAGGAGTGGCGTTGGATCTACCGTGTCGACGACGATGCATATTGGCAGCATGGTGTAGCTGAATCTCCACGA
>NW_021242268.1:0-621 GCF_002162155.2 Triticum dicoccoides | reverse complement strand
CGTCTCCCCCGATCCAGATCGGGGAGGGGCGAGGGAGACGCGCGGGGGTGGGACGAGTGGGGGAGAGTGGGGATCGGGTGGGGGTTAGGGTTCGGGGGGGATAAGGAGAGAGTGGGGGGCCGGGGCCTGGTGGGTGGCCCAGTGGGGCCTGTGGTCAGCTGGGCCGAAGCCCAGGGGGGTTTCTCTTCTCTTTTTTTTTCTGTTTTCTTTTTATTTATTTTCTTTTCTGTTTTTATTTATTTATAAACACTTAGGCATTTTATAAAATTGTGAACATTACACCATAATTATCTTTGTAATATTTGGCAACCACCAAACTTTTTAGTTTTAATTTTTGAAAACTTTTATCGTTATCATTAATTTGAATTTTGAATTTTGGACCGGTTTTGAACTAACTCAAGATTAGCAACTATAATTGAGGTGACGTGGCATCACTAGCAGAGGATCACTGTAGCTTAATTTCCCGGGCGTCACAATTCTCCTCCACTACAAGAAATCTCGTCCCGAGATTTAAGAGGGGAGTAAGGGGGAAAGGTCTGGTTACGAAATCCTAACGAATCTTCTCAGTCTTGGTTGTTCTTCTTGAAGAGGTCGATCCATTACCTTGACATCATCATTTCT
>NW_021242267.1:0-513 GCF_002162155.2 Triticum dicoccoides | reverse complement strand
CCCACCACCCACGTCGATGCCTCGTTTCTCTTTCGGACTATTTTTATTTTTCCTAATTTTTTAAATATTCCAAAACGGAGAAAAATTGCTATTTGAACAGTTTTGGAGTCGGTTTACTTACCGTACCACATACCTATTGTTTTTCGGAGTCTGAAACGTTCTAGAAAGTGTCCCTTATGTACACCTCCAGGGTTACGGTGTCAATGACATTGGTTTCAACGTTTATGGGATTACCTGAGATATAATGTTTGATTCTTTGGCCGTTTACCACCTTCGGATTTGTGCCTTCGGCGTTTTTGATTTTTATTGCACCGGAACGATAGACCTCCTCGATAATGTAAGAACCTTCCCATTTAGAGAGAAGTTTTCCTACAAAAAATCTTAAATGAGAGTTTTATAGCAAAACATAATCACCTACATTAAAATCACGCTTTTGTATCCCTTTGTCATGCCATCTTTTAACCTTTTCTTTAAACAACTTGGCATTCTCATAGGCTTGGGTTATCCATTCAT
>NW_021242266.1:0-992 GCF_002162155.2 Triticum dicoccoides | reverse complement strand
GGGTCGCGCGGCTCGGTGATGTAAAACCACCCCGATTGCCACCCCTTCAGGGTCTCCACAAAGGAGCCCTCGAGCCATAAGACATTTGGCATCTTGCCCACCATGGCGCCTCCGCACTCCGCCTGGTTGCCGCGCACCACCTTCGGCTTGACATTGAAAGTCTTGAGCCATAGGCCGAAATGGGGGCGGATGCAGAGGAAAGCCTCGCACACGACGATAAACGCCGAGATGTTGAGGATGAAATTCGGGGCCAGATCATGGAAATCCAGGCCATAGTAGAACATGAGTCCCCGGACGAATGGGTGGATAGGAAAGCCCAGTCCACGGAGGAAGTGGGGAAGGAACACTACCCTCTCATGGGGCCTTGGGGTGGGGAGGAGCTGCCCCTCTTCGGGAAGCCGGTACGCAATGTCGTTAGACAAGTATCCGGCCTTCCTCAGTTTTTTGATGTGTCCCTCCATGACGGAGGATACCATCCACTTGCCTCCCGCTCCGGACATAGCTGGAGAAGGTTGAGGTGGGGAGTGTGGACTTGGGCGGTGGAGCTCGAGTGCGCGAAAATGGATAGGCAAAGGAGGAAGAAGGCGTAGGTGAAAAGGTGGATCCTTATCCCCTTATATGGGTGGACGCAACTACGTGTCCCCACCAGCCTGGTGAAACTCGCTTATCTCCAAGCGCCGTAATCAATGGCGCGGTTGGGTTACCCATGCCCGTATTGATGAGAATCCCGGAATAAGGGGACACGATCTCTGCTTTAACAAGACATGCCAAGGAAACCGCCTCGCATGACGCGCTGAGGTGGGATAATAAAACGATTCGGATAAAGGCTTGGTCGTGGTGTGTCACACTACGGAATACGTCAGCAGATTAGATTTGTGTAAATATTATTCTCTCTATGGCAATATGTGGAAACTTATTTTGCAGAGCCGGACACTGTCTTTGTGTTCAAAATCTTCTATGAAGTACTTGGAGGAGGAACCCGCCTTGCAATG
>NW_021242265.1:0-1285 GCF_002162155.2 Triticum dicoccoides | reverse complement strand
TCTTGCATTATCCGACTTCTTGAGAAGCAGCTCTTGAATATGAGGGTCCTGCACCCAGCCCATCGATGGTCCAGCGCCGTCTGCTCCGCCGGCATCATCATCATGTCCTGCATCTTCTACATGATGACTGTGTACAGCATCACCGTCGTGATCATCCCCTGGGGATTCTTCGTCTTCTCGCCCGCCCGAGCCGCGGTGGTTGTCTTGCTGCCCTTCCTCATTTCTTGCCCGTCCCCCATGGACGACTTCGTAGTCATCTTCATCACCTTGCCACCGATAGCCATCCATGAAACCACGCAAGAGCAGGTGGTCCCGCACCTGCCCAGAATCCGGGTCCGCAATAAGGCTCTTCAGCTTGCATCTTCGACACGGACATCTTATCTCCGTCTCGTTCTTTTGAAGCATCTCGGACTTCTTGGACCTCAAAAACCTATTCACGATGCCTTCGGTCATTGTGCGAACCATGGTCGCCTGCGGGGTAGAGCAAAATGATATTGTAGAACCAAGAAAAAATTTGGCATGACTTTCCCTAAAAATAGGACCAAAAAGAATGCTTAATGCCAAAATTCTCGCCGAAACGGAAATGAATCAACATTCCGGCAAAATATTGGCAACTATCGCATTTCAAATACCGGTACACCTCCAAACACAAACACATATGCAACACCACAAACATATGCAACACCACGAACATACATAGATCTAGCTAGGCCATAAAAAGTGCATGTGCACATTGTTGTAGGGAGAACAACATAAATATAGCTTCCCCCCTTACTTACCTATCAAAACAAGGTAATTTAACCACTTAATTTGAATGAATCTATGGTGGAAATGAGGCGAAAAAGAGGAGGCACCCGAGACAAGGAGGAGGCGGTGGAGAGAATGAAGTGGGGAGAAAGTGAGTGTGGGAGGAGAGGCTGTCCAAAATATCTTGTTGCTGCCCACTTACTAATGGCGCACCAACCATAAATGCGCCATTAGTAATCCAGGTCACTAATGGCGCACCCTCTGGTGGTGCGCCATTAGTAGTTTTGCAAAAAAAACATACCAATGGCGCACTGTCCCACGGTGCACCATTACTAGTTTAAACTAGTAATGGCGCACCGTGGGATAGTGCGCCATTAGTAGTTTTGCAAAAAAAGGAATAAAAAAATAATTAAAAAAACGACATTAGTGGCGCACTTTCTGACAGGTGCGCCATTACTAGTTACAACTAGTAATGGCGCACTTCGTCTGGATGCGCCATTAGTATGTTTGGACAGGCGCACTAGTTCAAATTTTTTTT
>NW_021242264.1:0-1092 GCF_002162155.2 Triticum dicoccoides | reverse complement strand
TCGACGTTGGAGGTGTTGGTCCACGATCGTCCCTCTCCTTTGATCGACTACATCGGAGGGTGAGCAACAATTCCATGACCTCGTCCACTTTTTCCCATGTCACTAGATTGAATTTTCACATCAAGTCGCGTAACCTAGGTCTCCCGTCCGAAAGGGTTGCATCGATAAATATGCATTCAATTGCATATTTATCACCGCAGCTCTTTCGGATTGTCCAGCGCTTTCCACGGATAGCCCGAGGATGTGTAGATTGGGTACGTTGTTCATGCTCTACCCCGTTCCGAGATAGGATTTCGGCGGCGCCTCCCTGTTGTTCTCCGGATGCACATTCTCTCGGCATTTTGCCGAGACGTGTATTTGGAGAACAGCGGGGAGGTGCTGCCGAAATTTTGTCTCGGAATGGGGTAGAGCATGGACCGTACTCAATCTACACATTCTCGGGTGGGATTAGGACCCATCTTTACCTATTAGAGATGTAGGTGGATTACTCGTCAACCTTGTAAAAAATAAAATATTGATGTGGGTAATTTAAATGAATCCTTAATTTTGTTGTGTGGCTTCCAATAAAGCAGAGATGGCAGATAATCAGTGGATGTATAGTGGGTTTTTCCGTCGGAATCAAGTAACAACAAAGTGGGTCGAGAAAACTGATGTGTTTTTGGAAGAGATATTGCGTAGTCCAATGAGGATGGTGCCAGAATGCCCGTGTGCCAGATGTAAGAGACGTATCCGCAGAGATAAGAGTGAGATGACTAAGCACCTTCGCACGCATGGATTTATGCCCAACTTTAATATGCCGATAAACTTTGCCCAGCGGGACCGTGGTAGAGAGGATGTGATACGACAACGCTTCGCTGGTTATGAGGACGATGGGGTTAGAGACATGCTAGATGATGTCTTTGCTGCACAGCCGACACCTCTGTCACATTCAGCGAATGAACCGGAGGAGCTAGAGGAAACCGCAAAGGCCTTCCTGGAAATCTTGGCCTCGTCAAAGAAACCTCTCTATGAGTGTGCCAAGCTATCTGTGCTGGATGCCATCTCGCAACTGATGGCAGTGAAGGCTGAGTACGGCTGTAGCCGAGGTTGCTT
>NW_021242263.1:0-726 GCF_002162155.2 Triticum dicoccoides | reverse complement strand
AAGTTTGTGTTAGCTACAGATTACTACAGAATGTTCTGTTTTTGACAGATTCTGTTTTTCATGTGTTGTTTGCTTATTTTGATGAATCTATGGCTAGTAAAAGAGTTTATAAACCATAGAGAAGTTGGAATACAGTCGATTTAACACCAATATAAATAAATAAATATTTCATTACAGTACCTTGAAGTGGTGTTTTGTTTTCTTTCGCTAACGGAGCTCACGAGATTTTCTATTTTGAGTTTTGTGTTGTGAAGTTTTCAAGTTTTGGGTAAAGATTTGATGGATTATGGAACAAGGAGTGGCAAGAGCCTAATCTTAGGGATGCCCATTGCACCCCAAGGTAAAATTAAAGGACACCAAAAATCCTAAGCTTGGGGATGCCCCGGAAGGCATCCACTCTTTCGTCTTCGTCTATCGGTAACTCTACTTGGAGCTATATTTTTATTCACCACATGATATGTGTTTTGCTTGGAGCGTCTTGTAAGATTTGAGTCTTTGCTTTTTAGTTTACCACAATCATCCTTGATGTACACACCTTTTGAGAGATACTCACATGATTAGGAATTTATTAGAATACTCTATGTGCTTCACTTATATCTTTTGAGCTATATAGTTTTTGCTCTAGTGCTTCACTTATATCCTTTAGAGCACGGTGGTGGTTATATATTATAGAAATAATTGATCTCTCATGCTTCACTTATATTATTTTGAGAGTCCTCTAGAACA
>NW_021242262.1:0-392 GCF_002162155.2 Triticum dicoccoides | reverse complement strand
TAAATTATTTTAATCTGAGCTACGGTTGAATTGTTATGAATTTTTGAAGTTTAAATCAATTTCTGGAATTTCCTGATTTAATTTAAATCCAGAAATATATATATTGCGCCAGCATGACGTCAGCACGACGTCAGCGGTCAACTGCGGCTGGCTGGGGTCAAACCTGACGTGTGGGGTCCACACGTCAGTGGCAGGGGGGTTTAACAGAGATTAGTTTAATCCTAATTAAGAGTTAGTGGCGCTGGGGCCCACTGTCAGTGTCACAGTTAGTTAACAGAGATAATTAGTTGCTAAACTAATCCTAAACTAAAAATTAGCAGGGCCGGGCCCCACCTGTCATTGACCCACACGGGTCAAAACTGGGTCAACAGGGGGTCTAACCCGGTCAACTC
>NW_021242261.1:0-550 GCF_002162155.2 Triticum dicoccoides | reverse complement strand
CGGCGCGCCCTCCACCCTCGTGGGCCCCCTGTTGCTCCACCGACGTACTCCTTCCTCCTATATATACCTACGTACCCCCAAACGATCAGATATGGAGCCAAAACCCTAATTCCACCACCGTAACTTTCTGTATCCACAAGATCCCATCTTGGGGCCTGTTCCGGAGCTCCGCCAAAGGGGGCATCGATCACGGAGGGCTTCTACATCAACACCATAGCCTCTCTGATGAAGTGTGAGTAGATTACCTCAGACCTTCGGGTCCATAGTTATTAGCTAGATGGCTTCTTCTCTCTTTTTGGATCTCAATACAAAGTTCTCCCCCTCTCTTGTGGAGATCTATTCGATGTAATCTTCTTTTGCGGTGTGTTTGTTGAGACCGGTGAATTGTGGGTTTATGATCAAGTTTATCTATGAACAATATTTGAATCTTCTCTGAATTCTTTTATGTATGATTGGTTATTTTTGCAAGTCTCTTCGAATTATCAGTTTGGTTTGGCCTACTAGATTGATCTTTCTTGCAATGAGAGAAGTGCTTAGCTTTGGGTTCAAT
>NW_021242260.1:0-465 GCF_002162155.2 Triticum dicoccoides | reverse complement strand
CAGTTTTGGCCGATTCTGGCCCGTTTTGTGGACTATAACTCGCTGGTTCGGGTCCCGGAGGGATTTCCACGTTTGACAAACCCCTGGTGCGTTTATGTTTCGGTCATGAACAATCGCGGTTTTCTTCGATTCTGTCCCTTTCGTGGACTACTACTCACCGTTTTGGGGTCCTAAAGCGATTTCCATTGTGTCGAACCCCAATGTGTGCTTACGTGTTGGTCGTCAAATCTCGCAGTTTTGGCCAATTCTGGCCCATTTCTTGGACTATTACTCAGTTTTGGGGTCCCGAAGTGATTTCCACGATTGACGAACCCCGGGGGTGCGTTTATGTGTCGGTCATCAACACTCACAATTTTGATTAATTCTGGCTGTCTCGTGGACTATTACTCGCTGTTTTGGGGTCCCGGAGTGATTTCCATGATTGACGAACCTCTGGGTGCGTTTACATGTCGGTCATCAACACTC
>NW_021242259.1:0-17772 GCF_002162155.2 Triticum dicoccoides | reverse complement strand
TAATAGTCCAGGAAACGGGTCAGAATTGGCCAAAACTATGAGTCTTGATGTCCGACACTTAAAGCACCCTGGGGTTTGTTCATGAAAATCACTCCGGGACCCCAAAACAATGAGTAATAGTGCACGAAACGGGTCAGAATCGGCCAAAATTGCAAGTGTTGATGACCAAGATGTAATCGCACACTCGGGTCACCACCTATGGAAATCGCTTTGGGACCCCAAAACGGTGAGTAATAGTCCAAGAAACATGCAAGAATCGGCCAAAACTGTGAGTGTTGATGTCCGACATGTAAACGCACCCTTGGGTTCATGAAACGGGCAAGAATCGGCCAAAACTGCGATTGTAGATGACCGACACGTAAGCGCACCTCGGGGTTCAACAACTATGGAAATGGCTTTGGGACCCCAAAAACAGTTAGTAATAGTCCATGAAACGGGCCAGAATCGGCAAAAACCGCGAGTGTTGATGACCGACACGAAAAGGCGTCCCTGGGTTCGTCAATCGTGGTAATCACTCCGGGACCCCAAAACAGTGATCAATAGCCAACGAAATGGGCCAGAATCGGCCCAAATTGTGAGTGTTGATGATCGACACGGAAACGCACCCCAAGGTTCGTCAATCGCGGAAATCACTTTGGCAACCTAAAACCGAGTAATAGTCCAAGAAACGGGCCAGAACCGGGCCAAACTGCGAGCCTTGACGACCAACATGTAAGCACACCTTGGGGTTCGACAACCATGGAAATCGCTTTGGGACCCCAAACAGTGAGTAATAGTCCATGAAAGAGCCCAGAATCGGCCAAATCTAGGATTATTGTTGAAGATACATAAACGCACCCCGGGGTTCGTCAATCATGGAAATCTCTCAGGGACCCCAAACCAGTGAGTAGTAGTCAATGAAACGGGCCAGAATCGGCAAAACTGCAAGTGTTGATGACCGACACACAAACACACCCCGGTGTTCGTCAATCGTGGAAATCTTAGCGGGACACCAAAACTGAGTACTAGTCCATGAAACGGGCCAGAATCGGCCAAAACTGTGATTGTTGATGACCGACACGTAGCCACACCTTGGGGTTCAACAACCATGGAAATCGTTTTGGGACGCCAAAACGGTGAGTAATAGTCCACGAAACGGGTCAGAATCGACAAAAACCGCGAATGTTGATGACCGACATGAAACGCACCCCTGGGTTCGTCAATCATGGAAATCACTCTGGACCCCAAAACAGTGAGTAGTACTCCACGAAACGGGCCAGAATCGGCCAAAACTGCGAGTGTTGATGACTGACACGTAAGCACACACTCGGTTCAACAACAATGGAAATCAATATGGGACCGCAAAACAGTGAGTAATAGTCCAGGAAACGGGTCAGAATTGGCCAAAACTATGAGTCTTGATGTCCGACACTTAAAGCACCCTGGGGTTTGTTCATGAAAATCACTCCGGGACCCCAAAACAATGAGTAATAGTGCACGAAACGGGTCAGAATCGGCCAAATTGCAAGTGTTGATGACCAAGATGTAATCGCACACTCGGGTCACCACCTATCGAAATCGCTTTGGGACCCCAAAACGGTGAGTAATAGTCCAAGAAACATGCAAGAATCGGCCAAAACTGTGAGTGTTGATGTCCGACATGTAAACGCACCCTTGGGTTCATGAAACGGGCAAGAATCGGCCAAAACTGCGATTGTAGATGACCGACACGTAAGCGCACCTCGGGGTTCAACAACTATGGAAATGGCTTTGGGACCCCAAAAACAGTTAGTAATAGTCCATGAAACGGGCCAGAATCGACAAAAACCGCGAGTGTTGATGACCGACACGAAAAGGCGTCCCTGGGTTCGTCAATCGTGGTAATCACTCTGGGACCCCAAAACAGTGATCAATAGCCAACGAAATGGGCCAGAATCGGCCCAAATTGTGAGTGTTGATGATCGACACGGAAACGCACCCCAAGGTTCGTCAATCGCGGAAATCACTTTGGCAACCTAAAACCGAGTAATAGTCCAAGAAACGGGCCAGAACCGGGCCAAACTGCGAGTCTTGACGACCAACACGTAAGCACACCTTGGGGTTCGACAACCATGGAAATCGCTTTGGGACCCCAAACGGTGAGTAATAGTCCATGAAAGAGCCCAGAATCGGCCAAATCTAGGATTATTGATGAACGATACATAAACGCACCCCGGGGTTCGTCAATCATGGAAATGTCTCAGGGACCCCAAACCAGTGAGTAGTAGTCAATGAAACGGGCCAGAATCGGCAAAACTGCAAGTGTTGATGACCGACACGAAAAGGCGTCCCTGGGTTCGTCAATCGTGGTAATCACTCCGGGACCCCAAAACAGTGATCAATAGCCAACGGAATGGGCCAGAATCGGCCCAAATTGTGAGTGTTGATGACCGACACGGAAACGCACCCCAAGGTTCGTCAATCGCGGAAATCACTTTGGCAACCTAAAACCGAGTAATAGTCCAAGAAACGGGCCAGAACCGGGCCAAACTGCGAGTCTTGACGACCAACACGTAAGCACACCTTGGGGTTCGACAACCATGGAAATCGCTTTGGGACCCCCAAACAGTGAGTAATAGTCCATGAAAGAGCCGAGAATCAGCCAAATCTAGGATTATTGTTGAAGATACATAAACGCACCCCGGGGTTCGTCAATCATGGAAATCTCTCAGGGACCCCAAACCAGTGAGTAGTAGTCAATGAAACGGGCCAGAATCGGCAAAACTGCAAGTGTTGATGACCGACACACAAACACACCCCGGTGTTCGTCAATCGTGGAAATCTTAGCGGGACACCAAAACTGAGTACTAGTCCATGAAACGGGCCAGAATCGGCCAAAACTGTGATTGTTGATGACCGACACGTAGCCACACCTTGGGGTTCAACAACCATGGAAATCGTTTTGGGACGCAAAAACGGTGAGTAATAGTCCACGAAACGGGTCAGAATCGACAAAAACCGCGAATGTTGATGACCGACATGAAACGCACCCCTGGGTTCGTCAATCATGGAAATCACTCTGGACCCCAAAACAGTGAGTAGTACTCCACGAAACGGGCCAGAATCGGCCAAAACTGCGAGTGTTGATGACTGCCACGTAAGCACACACTCGGTTCAACAACAATGGAAATCAATATGGGACCGCAAAACAGTGAGTAATAGTCCAGGAAACGGGTCAGAATTGGCCAAAACTATGAGTCTTGATGTCCGACACTTAAAGCACCCTGGGGTTTGTTCATGAAAATCACTCCGGGACCCCAAAACAATGAGTAATAGTGCACGAAACGGGTCAGAATCGGCCAAAATTGCAAGTGTTGATGACCAAGATGTAATCGCACACTCGGGTCACCACCTATGGAAATCGCTTTGGGACCCCAAAACGGTGAGTAATAGTCCAAGAAACATGCAAGAATCGGCCAAAACTGTGAGTGTTGATGTCCGACATGTAAACGCACCCTTGGGTTCATGAAACGGGCAAGAATCGGCCAAAACTGCGATTGTAGATGACCGACACGTAAGCGCACCTCGGGGTTCAACAACTATGGAAATGGCTTTGGGACCCCAAAAACAGTTAGTAATAGTCCATGAAATGGGCCAGAATCGACAAAAACCGCGAGTGTTGATGACCGACACGAAAAGGCGTCCCTGGGTTCGTCAATCGTGGTAATCACTCCGGGACCCCAAAACAGTGATCAATAGCCAACGAAATGGGCCAGAATCGGCCCAAATTGTGAGTGTTGATGACCGACACGGAAACGCACCCCAAGGTTCGTCAATCGCGGAAATCACTTTGGCAACCTAAAACCGAGTAATAGTCCAAGAACCGGTCCAGAACCGGGCCAAACTGCGAGTCTTGACGACCAACACGTAAGCACACCTTGGGGTTCGACAACCATGGAAATCGCTTTGGGACCCCAAATGGTGAGTAATAGTCCATGAAAGAGCCCAGAATCGGCCAAATCTAGGATTATTGATGAACGATACATAAACGCACCCCGGGGTTCGTCAATCATGGAAATTCTCAGGGACCCCAAACCAGTGAGTAGTAGTCAATGAAACGGGCCAGAATCGGCAAAACTGCAAGTGTTGATGACCGACACACAAACACACCCCGGTGTTCGTCAATCGTGGAAATCTTAGCGGGACACCAGAACTGAGTACTAGTCCATGAAACGGGCCAGAATCGGCCAAAACTGTGATTGTTGATGACCGACACGTAGCCACACCTCGGGGTTCAACAACCATGGAAATCGTTTTGGGACGCCAAAACGGTGAGTAATAGTCCACGAAATGGGTCAGAATCGACAAAAACCGCGAATGTTGATGACCGACATGTAAACGCACCCCTGGGTTCGTCAATCATGGAAATCACTCTGGACCCCAAAACAGTGAGTAGTACTCCATGAAACGGGCCAGAATCGGCCAAAACTGCGAGTGTTGATGACTGACACGTAAGCACACACTCGGTTCAACAACAATGGAAATCAATTTGGGACCGCAAAACAGTGAGTAATAGTCCAGGAAACGGGTCAGAATTGGCCAAAACTATGAGTCTTGATGTCCGACACTTAAAGCACCCTGGGGTTTGTTCATGAAAATCACTCTGGGACCCCAAAGCAATGAGTAATAGTGCACGAAACGGGTCAGAATCGGCCCAAATTGCAAGTGTTGATGACCAAGATGTAATCGCACACTCGGGTCACCACCTATGGAAATCGCTTTGGGACCCCAAAACGGTGAGTAATAGTCCAAGAAACAGGCAAGAATCGGCCAAAACTGTGAGTGTTGATGTCCGACATGTAAACGCACCCTTGGGTTCATGAAACGGGCAAGAATCGGCCAAAACTGCGATTGTAGATGACCGACACGTAAGCGCACCTCGGGGTTCAACAACTATGGAAATGGCTTTGGGACCCCAAAAACAGTTAGTAATAGTCCATGAAACGGGCCAGAATCGACAAAAACCGCGAGTGTTGATGACCGACACGAAAAGGCGGCCCTGGGTTCGTCAATCGTGGTAATCACTCCGGGACCCCAAAACAGTGATCAATAGCCAACGAAATGGGCCAGAATCGGCCCAAATTGTGAGTGTTGATGACCGACATGGAAACGCACCCCAAGGTTCGTCAATCGCGGAAATCACTTTGGCAACCTAAAACCGAGTAATAGTCCAAGAACCAGTCCAGAACCGGGCCAAACTGCGAGTCTTGACGACCAACACGTAAGCACACCTTGGGGTTCGACAACCATGGAAATCGCTTTGGGACCCCAAACGGTGAGTAATAGTCCATGAAAGAGCCCAGAATCGGCCAAATCTAGGATTATTGATGAACGATACATAAACGCACCCCGGGGTTCGTCAATCATGGAAATCTCTCAGGGACCCCAAACCAGTGAGTAGTAGTCAATGAAACGGGCCAGAATCGGCAAAACTGCAAGTGTTGATGACCGACACACAAACACACCCCGGTGTTCGTCAATCGTGGAAATCTTAGCAGGACACCAAAACTGAGTACTAGTCCATGAAACGGGCCAGAATCGGCCAAAACTGTGATTGTTGATGACCGACACGTAGCCACACCTCGGGGTTCAACAACCATGGAAATCGTTTTGGGACGCCAAAACGGTGAGTAATAGTCCACGAAACGGGTCAGAATCGACAAAAACCGCGAATGTTGATGACCGACATGTAAATGCACCCCTGGGTTCGTCAATCATGGAAATGACTCTGGACCCCAAAACAGTGAGTAGTACTCCACGAAACGGGCCAGAATCGGCCCAAACTGCGAGTGTTGATGACTGACACATAAGCACACACTCGGTTCAACAACAATGGAAATCAATTTGGGACCGCAAAACAGTGAGTAATAGTCCAGGAAACGGGTCAGAATTGGCCAAAACTATGAGTCTTGATGTCCGACACTTAAACGCACCCTGGGGTTTGTTCATGAAAATCACTCCGGGACCCCAAAACAATGAGTAATAGTGCACGAAACGGGTCAGAATCGGCCAAAATTGCAAGTGTTGATGACCAAGATGTAATCGCACACTCGGGTCACCACCTATGGAAATCGCTTTGGGACCCCAAAACGGTGAGTAATAGTCCAAGAAACATGCAAGAATCGGCCAAAACTGTGAGTGTTGATGTCCGACATGTAAACGCACCCTTGGGTTCATGAAACGGGCAAGAATCGGCCAAAACTGCGATTGTAGATGACCGACACGTAAGCGCACCTCGGGGTTCAACAACTATGGAAATGGCTTTGGGACCCCAAAAACAGTTAGTAATAGTCCATGAAACGGGCCAGAATTGACAAAAACCGCGAGTGTTGATGACCGACACGAAAAGGCGTCCCTGGGTTCGTCAATCGTGGTAATCACTCTGGGACCCCAAAACAGTGATCAATAGCCAACGAAATGGGCCAGAATCGGCCCAAATTGTGAGTGTTGATGACCGACACGGAAACGCACCCCAAGGTTCGTCAATCGCGGAAATCACTTTGGCAACCTAAAACTGAGTAATAGTCCAAGAAACAGGCCAGAACCGGGCCAAACGGCGAGTCTTGACGACCAACACGTAAGCACACCTTGGGGTTCGACAACCATGGAAATCGCTTTGGGACCCCAAACGGTGAGTAATAGTCCATGAAAGAGCCCAGAATCGGCCAAATCTAGGATTATTGATGAACAATACATAAACGCACCCCGGGGTTCGTCAATCATGGAAATCTCTCAGGGACCCCAAACCAGTGAGTAGTAGTCAATGAAACGGGCCAGAATCGGCAAAACTGCAAGTGTTGATGACCGACACACAAACACACCCATGTGTTCGTCAATCGTGGAAATCTTAGCGGGACACCAAAACTGAGTACTAGTCCATGAAACGGGCCAGAATCGGCCAAAACTGTGATTGTTGATGACCGACACGTAGCCACACCTCGGGGTTCAACAACCATGGAAATCATTTTGGGACGCCAAAACGGTGAGTAATAGTCCACGAAACGGGTCAGAATCGACAAAAACCGCGAATGTTGATGACCGACATGTAAACGCACCCCTGGGTTCGTCAATCATGGAAATCACTCTGGACCCCAAAACAGTGAGTATTACTCCATGAAACGGGCCAGAATCGGCCAAAACTGCGAGTGTTGATGACTGACACGTAAGCACACACTCGCTTCAACAACAATGGAAATCAATTTGGGACCGCAAAACAGTGAGTAATAGTCCAGGAAACGGGTCAGAATTGGCCAAAACTATGAGTCTTGATGTCCGACACTTAAAGCACCCTGGGGTTTGTTCATGAAAATCACTCCGGGACCCCAAAGCAATGAGTAATAGTGCACGAAACGGGTCAGAATCGGCCCAAATTGCAAGTGTTGATGACCAAGATGTAATCGCACACTCGGGTCACCACCTATGGAAATCGCTTTGGGACCCCAAAACGGTGAGTAATAGTCCAAGAAACATGCAAGAATCGGCCAAAACTGTGAGTGTTGATGTCCGACATGTAAACGCACCCTTGGGTTCATGAAACGGGCAAGAATCGGCCAAAACTGCGATTGTAGATGACCGACACGTAAGCGCACCTCGGGGTTCAACAACTATGGAAATGGCTTTGGGACCCCAAAAACAGTTAGTAATAGTCCATGAAACGGGCCAGAATCGACAAAAACCGCGAGTGTTGATGACCGACACGAAAAGGCGTCCCTGGGTTCGTCAATCGTGGTAATCACTCCGGGACCCCAAAACAGTGAGCAATAGCCAACGAAATGGGCCAGAATCGGCCCAAATTGTGAGTGTTGATGACCGACACGGAAACGCACCCCAAGGTTCGTCAATCGCGGAAATCACTTTGGCAACCTAAAACCGAGTAATAGTCCAAGAACCGGTCCAGAACCGGGCCAAACTGCGAGTCTTGACGACCAACACGTAAGCACACCTTGGGGTTCGACAACCATGGAAATCGCTTTGGGACCCCAAACGGTCAGTAATAGTCCATGAAAGAGCCCAGAATCGGCCAAATCTAGGATTATTGATGAACGATACATAAACGCACCCCGGGGTTTGTCAATCATGGAAATCTCTCAGGGACCCCAAACCAGTGAGTAGTAGTCAATGAAACGGGCCAGAATCGGCAAAACTGCAAGTGTTGATGACCGACACACAAACACACCCCGGTGTTCGTCAATCGTGGAAATCTTAGCGGGACACCAAAACTGAGTACTAGTCCATGAAACGGGCCAGAATCGGCCAAAACTGTGATTGTTGATGACCGACACGTAGCCACACCTCGGGGTTCAACAACCATGGAAATCGTTTTGGGACGCCAAAACGGTGAGTAATAGTCCACGAAACGGGTCAGAATCGACAAAAACCGCGAATGTTGATGACCGACATGTAAATGCACCCCTGGGTTCGTCAATCATGGAAATGACTCTGGACCCCAAAACAGTGAGTAGTACTCCACGAAACGGGCCAGAATCGGCCAAAACTGCGAGTGTTGATGACTGACACGTAAGCACACACTCGGTTCAACAACAATGGAAATCAATTTGGGACCGCAAAACAGTGAGTAATAGTCCAGGAAACGGGTCAGAATTGGCCAAAACTATGAGTCTTGATGTCCGACACTTAAACGCACCCTGGGGTTTGTTCATGAAAATCACTCCGGGACCCCAAAACAATGAGTAATAGTGCACGAAACGGGTCAGAATCGGCCAAAATTGCAAGTGTTGATGACCAAGATGTAATCGCACACTCGGGTCACCACCTATGGAAATCGCTTTGGGACCCCAAAACGGTGAGTAATAGTCCAAGAAACATGCAAGAATCGGCCAAAACTGTGAGTGTTGATGTCCGACATGTAAACGCACCCTTGGGTTCATGAAACGGGCAAGAATCGGCCAAAACTGCGATTGTAGATGACCGACACGTAAGCGCACCTCGGGGTTCAACAACTATGGAAATGGCTTTGGGACCCCAAAAACAGTTAGTAATAGTCCGTGAAACGGGCCCGAATCGACAAACACCGCGAGTGTTGATGACCGACACGAAAAGGCGTCCCTGGGTTCGTCAATCGTGGTAATCACTCCGGGACCCCAAAACAGTGATCAATAGCCAACGAAATGGGCCAGAATCGGCCCAAATTGTGAGTGTTGATGACCGACACGGAAACGCACCCCAAGGTTCGTCAATCGCGGAAATCACTTTGGCAACCTAAAACCGAGTAATAGTCCAAGAACCGGTCCAGAACCGGGCCAAACTGCGAGTCTTGACGACCAACACGTAAGCACACCTTGGGGTTCGACAACCATGGAAATCGCTTTGGGACCCCAAACGGTCAGTAATAGTCCATGAAAGAGCCCAGAATCAGCCAAATCTAGGATTATTGATGAACGATACATAAACGCACCCCGGGGTTCGTCAATCATGGAAATCTCTCAGGGACCCCAAACCAGTGAGTAGTAGTCAATGAAACGGGCCAGAATCGGCAAAACTGCAAGTGTTGATGACCGACACACAAACACACCCCGGTGTTCGTCAATCGTGGAAATCTTAGCGGGACACCAGAACTGAGTACTAGTCCATGAAACGGGCCAGAATCGGCCAAAACTGTGATTGTTGATGACCGACACGTAGCCACACCTCGGGGTTCAACAACCATGGAAATCGTTTTGGGACGCCAAAACGGTGAGTAATAGTCCACGAAACGGGTCAGAATCGACAAAAACCGCGAATGTTGATGACCGACATGTAAACGCAATCCTGGGTTCGTCAATCATGGAAATCACTCTGGACCCCAAAACAGTGAGTAGTACTCCATGAAACGGGCCAGAATCGGCCAAAACTGCGAGTGTTGATGACTGACACGTAAGCACACACTCGGTTCAACAACAATGGAAATCAATTTGGGACCGCAAAACAGTGAGTAATAGTCCAGGAAACGGGTCAGAATTGGCCAAAACTATGAGTCTTGATGTCCGACACTTAAAGCACCCTGGGGTTTGTTCATGAAAATCACTCTGGGACCCCGAAGCAATGAGTAATAGTGCACGAAACGGGTCAGAATCGGCCCAAATTGCAAGTGTTGATGACCAAGATGTAATCGCACACTCGGGTCACCACCTATGGAAATCGCTTTGGGACCCCAAAACGGTGAGTAATAGTCCAAGAAACATGCAAGAATCGGCCAAAACTGTGAGTGTTGATATCCGACATGTAAACGCACCCTTGGGTTCATGAAACGGGCAAGAATCGGCCAAAACTGCGATTGTAGATGACCGACACGTAAGCGCACCTCGGGGTTCAACAACTATGGAAATGGCTTTGGGACCCCAAAAACAGTTAGTAATAGTCCATGAAACGGGCCAGAATCGACAAAAACCGCGAGTGTTGATGACCGACACGAAAAGGCGGCCCTGGGTTCGTCAATCGTGGTAATCACTCCGGGACCCCAAAACAGTGATCAATAGCCAACGAAATGGGCCAGAATCGGCCCAAATTGTGAGTGTTGATGACCGACATGGAAACGCACCCCAAGGTTCGTCAATCACGGAAATCACTTTGGCAACCTAAAACCGAGTAATAGTCCAAGAACCGGTCCAGAACCGGGCCAAACTGCGAGTCTTGACGACCAACACGTAAGCACACCTTGGGGTTCGACAACCATGGAAATCGCTTTGGGACCCCAAACGGTGAGTAATAGTCCATGAAAGAGCCCAGAATCGGCCAAATCAAGGATTATTGATGAACGATACATAAACGCACCCCGGGGTTCGTCAATCATGGAAATCTCTCAGGGACCCCAAACCAGTGAGTAGTAGTCAATGAAACGGGCCAGAATCGGCAAAACTGCAAGTGTTGATGACCGACACACAAAGACACCCCGGTGTTCGTCAATCGTGGAAATCTTAGCGGGACACCAAAACTGAGTACTAGTCCATGAAACGGGCCAGAATCGGCCAAAACTGTGATTGTTGATGACCGACACGTAGCCACACCTCGGGGTTCAACAACCATGGAAATCGTTTTGGGACGCCAAAACGGTGAGTAATAGTCCACGAAACGGGTCAGAATCGACAAAAACCGCGAATGTTGATGACCGACATGTAAATGCACCCCTGGGTTCGTCAATCATGGAAATGACTCTGGACCCCAAAACAGTGAGTAGTACTCCACGAAACGGGCCAGAATCGGCCAAAACTGCGAGTGTTGATGACTGACACGTAAGCACACACTCGGTTCAACAAAAATGGAAATCAATTTGGGACCGCAAAACAGTGAGTAATAGTCCAGGAAACGGGTCAGAATTGGCCAAAACTATGAGTCTTGATGTCCGACACTTAAACGCACCCTGGGGTTTGTTCATGAAAATCACTCCGGGACCCCAAAACAATGAGTAATAGTGCACGAAACGGGTCAGAATCGGCCAAAATTGCAAGTGTTGATGACCAAGATGTAATCGCACACTCGGGTCACCACCTATGGAAATCGCTTTGGGACCCCAAAACGGTGAGTAATAGTCCAAGAAACATGCAAGAATCGGCCAAAACTGTGAGTGTTGATGTCCGACATGTAAACGCACCCTTGGGTTCATGAAACGGGCAAGAATCGGCCAAAACTGCGATTGTAGATGACCGACACGTAAGCGCACCTCGGGGTTCAACAACTATGGAAATGGCTTTGGGACCCCAAAAACAGTTAGTAATAGTCCGTGAAACGGGCCCGAATCGACAAACACCGCGAGTGTTGATGACCGACACGAAAAGGCGTCCCTGGGTTCGTCAATCGTGGTAATCACTCCGGGACCCCAAAACAGTGATCAATATCCAACGAAATGGGCCAGAATCGGCCCAAATTGTGAGTGTTGATGACCGACACAGAAACGCACCCCAAGGTTCGTCAATCGCGGAAATCACTTTGGCAACCTAAAACCGAGTAATAGTCCAAGAACCGGTCCAGAACCGGGCCAAACTGCGAGTCTTGACGACCAACACGTAAGCACACCTTGGGGTTCGACAACCATGGAAATCGCTTTGGGACCCCAAACGGTCAGTAATAGTCCATGAAAGAGCCCAGAATCAGCCAAATCTAGGATTATTGATGAACGATACATAAACGCACCCCGGGGTTCGTCAATCATGGAAATCTCTCAGGGACCCCAAACCAGTGAGTAGTAGTCAATGAAACGGGCCAGAATCGGCAAAACTGCAAGTGTTGATGACCGACACACAAACACACCCCGGTGTTCGTCAATCGTGGAAATCTTAGCGGGACACCAAAACTGAGTACTAGTCCATGAAACGGGCCAGAATCGGCCAAAACTGTGATTGTTGATGACCGACACGTAGCCACACCTCGGGGTTCAACAACCATGGAAATCGTTTTGGGACGCCAAAACGGTGAGTAATAGTCCACGAAACGGGTCAGAATCGACAAAAACCGCGAATGTTGATGACCGACATGTAAATGCACCCCTGGGTTCGTCAATCATGGAAATGACTCTGGACCCCAAAACAGTTAGTAGTACTCCACGAAACGGGCCAGAATCGGCCAAAACTGCGAGTGTTGATGACTGACACGTAAGCACACACTCGGTTCAACAACAATGGAAATCAATTTGGGACCGCAAAACAGTGAGTAATAGTCCAGGAAACGGGTCAGAATTGGCCAAAATTATGAGTCTTGATGTCCGACACTTAAACGCACCCTGGGGTTTGTTCATGAAAATCACTCCGGGACCCCAAAACAATGAGTAATAGTGCACGAAACGGGTCAGAATCGGCCAAAATTGCAAGTGTTGATGACCAAGATGTAATCGCACACTCGGGTCACCACCTATGGAAATCGCTTTGGGACCCCAAAACGGTGAGTAATAGTCCAAGAAACATGCAAGAATCGGCCAAAACTGTGAGTGTTGATGTCCGACATGTAAACGCACCCTTGGGTTCATGAAACGGGCAAGAATCGGCCAAAACTGCGATTGTAGATGACCGACACGTAAGCGCACCTCGGGGTTCAACAACTATGGAAATGGCTTTGGGACCCCAAAAACAGTTAGTAATAGTGCGTGAAACGGGCCCGAATCGACAAACACCGCGATTGTTGATGACCGACACGAAAAGGCGTCCCTGGGTTCGTCAATCGTGGTAATCACTCCGGGACCCCAAAACAGTGATCAATAGCCAACGAAATGGGCCAGAATCGGCCCAAATTGTGAGTGTTGATGACCGACACGGAAACGCACCCCAAGGTTCGTCAATCGCGGAAATCACTTTGGCAACCTAAAACTGAGTAATAGTCCAAGAAACGGGCCAGAACCGGGCCAAACTGCTAGTCTTGACGACCAACACGTAAGCACACCTTGGGGTTCGACAACCATGGAAATCGCTTTGGGACCCCAAACGGTGAGTAATAGTCCATGAAAGAGCCCAGAATCGGCCAAATCTAGGATTATTGTTGAATGATACATAAACGCACCCTGGGGTTCGTCAATCATGGAAATCTCTCAGGGACCCCAAACCAGTGAGTAGTAGTCAATGAAACGGGCCAGAATCGGCAAAACTGCAAGTGTTGATGACCGACACACAAACACACCCCGGTGTTCGTCAATCGTGGAAATCTTAGCGGGACACCAAAACTGAGTACTAGTCCATGAAACGGGCCAGAATCGGCCAAAACTGTGATTGTTGATGACCGACACGTAGCCACACCTTGGGGTTCAACAACCATGGAAATCGTTTTGGGACGCCAAAACGGTGAGTAATAGTCCACGAAACGGGTCAGAATCGACAAAAACAGCGAATGTTGATGACCGACATGTAAACGCACCCCTGGGTTCATCAATCATGGAAATCACTCTGGACCCCAAAACAGTGAGTAGTACTCCACGAAACGGGCCAGAATCGGCCAAAACTGCGAGTGTTGATGACTGACACGTAAGCACACACTCGGTTCAACAACAATGGAAATCAATTTGGGACCGCAAAACAGTGAGTAATAGTCCAGGAAACGGGTCAGAATTGGCCAAAACTATGAGTCTTGATGTCCGACACTTAAACGCACCCTGGGGTTTGTTCATGAAAATCACTCCGGGACCCCAAAACAATGAGTAATAGTGCACGAAACGGGTCAGAATCGGCCAAAATTGCAAGTGTTGATGACCAAGATGTAATCGCACACTCGGGTCACCACCTATGGAAATCGCTTTGGGACCCCAAAACGGTGAGTAATAGTCCAAGAAACATGCAAGAATCGGCCAAAACTGTGAGTGTTGATGTCCGACATGTAAACGCACCCTTGGGTTCATGAAACGGGCAAGAATCGGCCAAAACTGCAATTGTAGATGACCGACACGTAAGCGCACCTCGGGGTTCAACAACTATGGAAATGGCTTTGGGACCCCAAAAACAGTTAGTAATAGTCCGTGAAACGGGCCCGAATCGACAAACACCGCGAGTGTTGATGACCGACACGAAAAGGCGTCCCTGGGTTCGTCAATCGTGGTAATCACTCCGGGACCCCAAAACATTGATCAATAGCCAACGAAATGGGCCAGAATCGGCCCAAATTGTGAGTGTTGATGACCGACACGGAAACGCACCCCAAGGTTCGTCAATCGCGGAAATCACTTTGGCAACCTAAAACTGAGTAATAGTCCAAGAAACAGGCCAGAACCGGGCCAAACTGCGAGTCTTGACGACCAACACGTAAGCACACCTTGGGGTTCGACAACCATGGAAATCGCTTTGGGACCCCAAACGGTGAGTAATAGTCCATGAAAGAGCCCAGAATCGGCCAAATCTAGGATTATTGTTGAACGATGCATAAACGCACCCCGGGGTTCGTCAATCATGGAAATCTCTCAGGGACCCCAAACCAGTGAGTAGTAGTCAATGAAACGGGCCAGAATCGGCAAAACTGCAAGTGTTGATGACCGACACACAAACACACCCCGGTGTTCGTCAATCGTGGAAATCTTAGCGGGACACCAAAACTGAGTACTAGTCCATGAAACGGGCCTGAATCGGCCAAAACTGTGATTGTTGATGACCGACACGTAGCCACACCTTGGGGTTCAACAACCATGGAAATCGTTTTGGGACGCCAAAACGGTGAGTAATAGTCCACGAAACGGGTCAGAATCGACAAAAACCACGAATGTTGATGACCGACATGTAAACGCACCCCTGGGTTCGTCAATCATGGAAATCACTCTGGACCCCAAAACAGTTAGTAGTACTCCACGAAACGGGCTAGAATCGGCCAAAACTATGAGTCTTGATGTCCGACACTTAAACGCACCCTGGGGTTTGTTCATGAAAATCACTCCGGGACCCCAAAACAATGAGTAATAGTGCACGAAATGGGTCAGAATCGGCCAAAATTGCAAGTGTTGATGACCAAGATGTAATCGCACACTCGGGTCACCACCTATGGAAATCGCTTTGGGACCCCAAAACGGTGAGTAATAGTCCAAGAAACATGCAAGAATCGGCCAAAACTGTGAGTGTTGATGTCCGACATGTAAACGCACCCTTGGGTTCATGAAACGGGCAAGAATCGGCCAAAACTGCGATTGTAGATGACCGACACGTAAGCGCACCTCGGGGTTCAACAACTATGGAAATGGCTTTGGGACCCCAAAAACAGTTAGTAATAGTCCGTGAAACGGGCCCGAATCGACAAACACCGCGAGTGTTGATGACCGACACGAAAAGGCGTCCCTGGGTTCGTCAATCGTGGTAATCACTCCGGGACCCCAAAACATTGATCAATAGCCAACGAAATGGGCCAGAATCGGCCCAAATTGTGAGTGTTGATGACCGACACGGAAACGCACCCCAAGGTTCGTCAATCGCGGAAATCACTTTGGCAACCTAAAACTGAGTAATAGTCCAAGAAACGGGCCAGAACCGGGCCAAACTGCGAGTCTTGACGACCAACACGTAAGCACACCTTGGGGTTCGACAACCATGGAAATCGCTTTGGGACCCCAAACGGTGAGTAATAGTCCATGAAAGAGCCCAGAATCGGCCAAATCTAGGATTATTGTTGAACGATGCATAAACGCACCACGGGGTTCGTCAATCATGGAAATCTCTCAGGGACCCCAAACCAGTGAGTAGTAGTCAATGAAACGGGCCAGAATCGGCAAAACTGCAAGTGTTGATGACCGACACACAAACACACCCCGGTGTTCGTCAATCGTGGAAATCTTAGCGGGACACCAAAACTGAGTACTAGTCCATGAAACGGGCCTGAATCGGCCAAAACTGTGATTGTTGATGACCGACACCTAGCCACACCTTGGGGTTCAACAACCATGGAAATCGTTTTGGGACGCCAAAACGGTGAGTAATAGTCCACGAAACGGGTCAGAATCGACAAAAACCGTGAATGTTGATGACCGACATGTAAACGCACCCCTGGGTTCGTCAATCATGGAAATCACTCTGGACCCCAAAACAGTGAGTAGTACTCCACGAAACGGGCCAGAATCAGGCAAAACTGCGAGTGTTGATGACTGACACGTAAGCACACACTCGGTTCAACAACAATGGAAATCAATTTGGGACCGCAAAACAGTGAGTAATAGTCCAGGAAACGGGTCAGAATTGGCCAAAACTATGAGTCTTGATGTCCGACACTTAAACGCACCCTGGGGTTTGTTCATGAAAATCACTTCGGGACCCCAAAACAATGAGTAATAGTGCACGAAACGGGTCAGAATCGGCCAAAATTGCAAGTGTTGATGACCAAGATGTAATCGCACACTCGGGTCACCACCTATGGAAATCGCTTTGGGACCCCAAAACGGTGAGTAATACTCCAAGAAACATGCAAGAATCGGCCAAAACTGTGAGTGTTGATGTCCGACATGTAAACGCACCCTTGGGTTCATGAAACGGGCAAGAATCGGCCAAAACTGCGATTGTAGATGACCGACACGTAAGCGCACCTCGGGGTTCAACAACTATGGAAATGGCTTTGGGACCCCAAAAACAGTTAGTAACAGTGCGTGAAACGGGCCCGAATCGACAAACACCGCGAGTGTTGATGACCGACACGAAAAGGCGTCCCTGGGTTTGTCAATCGTGGTATTCACTCCGAGACCCCAAAACAGTGATCAATAGCCAACGAAATGGGCCAGCATCGGCCCAAATTGTGAGTGTTGATGACCGACACGGAAACGCACCCCAAGGTTCGTCAATCGCGGAAATCACTTTGGCAACCTAAAACTGAGTAATAGTCCAAGAAACGGGCCAGAACCGGGCCAAACTGCGAGTCTTGACGACCAACACGTAAGCACACCTTGGGGTTCGACAACCATGGAAATCGCTTTGGGACCCCAAACGGTGAGTAATAGTCCATGAAAGAGCCCAGAATCGGCCAAATCTAGGATTATTGTTGAACGATGCATAAACGCACCACGGGGTTCGTCAATCATGGAAATCTCTCAGGGACCCCAAACCAGTGAGTAGTAGTCAATGAAACGGGCCAGAATCGGCAAAACTGCAAGTGTTGATGACCGACACACAAACACACCCCGGTGTTCGTCAATCGTGGAAATCTTAGCGGGACACCAAAACTGAGTACTAGTCCATGAAACGGGCCTGAATCGGCCAAAACTGTGATTGTTGATGACCGACACCTAGCCACACCTTGGGGTTCAACAACCATGGAAATCGTTTTGGGACGCCAAAACGGTGAGTAATAGTCCACGAAACGGGTCAGAATCGACAAAAACCG
>NW_021242258.1:0-410 GCF_002162155.2 Triticum dicoccoides | reverse complement strand
TAGAAAAATAACCGTAGCTCAGAATGAAATAATTTATATATGAAAAATGATCAGAAAAATCCAATCTATCCATCTGTACTGTTTTCATGCATGTTAGAACAACTTATAGCTGCTGTTTAGCACAAATCATATAAATGGCATTTAAATATCCACATATGGAGTTTGAATTTGAACCCTTGGTTCAAACCAACTTCATTTAATCTGTTCTAAGTTGCTTTAGCTCAAATCACAGCATATTGCCATGTCATGATCATGCATCATATTGTGGCATTGCATTGATTGTGTTCTTTCTCAGTTGCCGGTGTTTGTCCCCTCTCGATAGACGTGGTTCCGACGATGAGTTCGATGACACCGATGAAGAACTATATTATCTTCAGAAGTGCCAGGCAAGCAAAACCCCCTTGTTCATT
>NW_021242257.1:0-4294 GCF_002162155.2 Triticum dicoccoides | reverse complement strand
ATGTAGAGGCGAATTAAAAAGCGTCCCAGAAAAAGCGACCTTACGCGACAACTTTGTTGTAGTGTTTGGTGCAGCCTAAATACTCTAAAACTTCAATCCTTTGTAATGTTGCCCCCACATTGGTTGAATTTTAGATCCGCCACTGTGAACAACACCCTCCAGGTTGCTCATCAGGCTGGAGTCCGCCGACGTTGCAAAAGGTGAGGGCTGGGCTCTGTCTTCTAGCTTCCACAACTAAGCAGCGTCCTCTAGCTTCCACCTCCATCACAACCTCACCGCCGCCTAGGCAAGGAGGCAGGACCAATTTATTTGGGCCGCCACAGCCGGAGCAAAAGAAAATAACAACAAGGCCACCGCCACAGTTCTATATAACGAAAACATTATTAGTTCTATGAATAAAGATAATTACGCCTATCAATATGTGCGATGAAGTAACAGTCCACAAAAAAAATTGGAGTACATAATAATTTGATCTTAACATATAATAAGAAAATATTATTTTCAATCTTGTTGCTGATATATACATGTGATTATATTGAAATAGCAAATATGTTTTACCCTAACCGATTTTTATTAATCCGGAAGAAGATCTAATACAACAAAAGATATTAGATGGAGTACCACTAAAATCTGAGATAAAGTAGTTTTACGGTACCCTTGTACTCCCTCCAGCAGAGATGGAGTACCACTAAAATCTGACCCTTCACTTAGAAGGGTAGTTTAGTCCTTTCTCCTCTGAATTAGGTCCTTTTCTGCTTTCTAATCAGACCACCGTCCTATCACCAACGCAGCCGCTGTCACATTAGAGCAGATCTGTCTCCATGACGACCGCGCCATTCCTGCCTAGCATGATATTCGACCGAGAGTGAGTGGATAGCAGTTACCGATCAAACAAAACCTGGCTACAAGTTCTCGAATTCCACACAAAATCTCTAACATGTATACAAAGGAAATTAAAACATAAATATACATTCTTGTTGCATATACGCAAGAGATATCAGCCTCGCAAGAAGTTCGCTCAACACTTGATCCCTCTGACAGAGTCTAATCAAAGCAGTTGGTCCCCGTCCTTCCATCTTGAATCCAGTTGGTCAAATCAGCTGCATATTTCTATATCTACAGTGCTGACGTGATAGATCTCCGACTAGTTTGATGATCCTGCCTCGCCCTAGTTATCCAATTGAACGAGAAAGATGGCTCTCGCAAATCGTATGCGCCGTGGCGGTGGCGCCGCTGCCGCCCAGCCCTGGTCGGCGACCTTTCCCACTCGATGCCATTCCAACTAATTCGTGGCCCTATAGCCGCCTGTCTTTTGTACGCGGGCTGACCAAACTGGCTCCGGCGCCTATCCTAATGAAGAATTAGGAGTTTTTCTAGAGAGAAGAATTAGGGTTCTAGCGATTGAGTCAAATATCAGCCGTGATGCACTGATATGAGAATAAAATATGAATCAGTTTACCTTTTTACCCGCCAAGGAGAAGGTACTCCCTACCTGAGTCCTCACCCCAGCAGCCACCCCGTAGGAGCCACACACGCCATACCACACCACAACCACCGTAAGAACCAAAAGCTGTGTGAGGTAAAATTACAATCGAGTGGTCGCCACATCCACCATAAAGACAAAACGCTTACAAGGTAAAATTACAACATGGAGCCGAGTAATCTGTCCTGCTTGCCAGGCGTGCTCGAGGTAAAGTTAAGGCGTGGATGGTGAGAGAAGGTAAGTTTCAGATAATTGTTTTGCAACCTGACTCGTAATTCTGTTAAAGAATTGACGAGACGATTTTTACCAGCGTCATATACTGCAATTCTCGGTGAAGTCAAGGAGATTAGTATTATCTTTCCAATTATTGGGACGAAAGCAAATACAGTTGCATGCATGTGTGCTAAATTTGTTGTTCGTGCGAGTAGATGGAGCTGGTGGCTGAGCTCTGCCACAGATTTCCAGTGAGCCCTGCAACAAAATTATAGTGTTGAAGAATAATATAGCTCATTAAGGTTATAGGTTTTTTTCAATGACAATTAAGGTTCTATAAGAATGTGTCTGAAGCCTGTCAGGTAATGATGCTACCAGCCAACTAAGCAGATACACAATTAGAATTTCTGAACAAAAATTACCTAGTGCATCATGCAAAATACTGATGGTTGGGGTAACACATATGGACAAGGCGACGTATAATTACAGAAACAAACTGACTTGATAATGTTACACTGCGCTATATGCACCGAAACTGACTTGATAATGTTACAAGGCGACATATAATGGTCTTGCTAAAACGAACTCAAAATGTTTGATGCCTAGCATCTTGCAGTCTTCCTGAAACCTCCCTTGAAGATACCCATTGTTCAAGCTCCATCAAATCGTCATGATGAATAAAGTCTACAAAACTAGAGACAAAACTGCGCTTATCACATCCTTTGCTCGCATGCAGAATCATGAAGTTTAGAATGAGCAACCTAACAATTAAGTGAACTCTTAGTCAAAGCCAATGGGGTAATCTCAGGCGACCGCACTTGAAAGAGGCTTGCAGAGTGAACTGTTGAAGCTTAATGACAGATTTTACAACTACAAACTGTAGTCAAAAAACATTAAAACATGGATAGAGATTCTTACCAACAACCCAGTGAATGAGACATGATGGTCCGAGATAAATAGAGCAATCCTCTTTTCTAGATAAAAGCACGTATGCAGATTTTTAGTTATACATACATAGAATTAAATTAGATGATAACAGAAATGGAGGAATGCAATTCCCTACAGGAAAAAAATGCATGCATATTTTTACTTATATATAGCATATACATACAGAGAATTAAACTAGATGATAACAGAAATTGCGGAAGCATCAGGCAGAAATTTACCTTTATGATATTTGAAGTTCAAAGTGTCTGGCAATTGAGCTCCCATTTTGTGTCTATATTTTTTTTGTCTCAAATGCTATGTGTAGTTGGCATACTGTTAATTACAGATCTGGAGCTAATGCCAGGCATATTTGGAGTATGTGCCTAAAAGTGTCTACATTTTACCTCTTCTATTATGCTTGCATAATGTAAAAATGGCTCAAGGAATTTGTAGATTCAGAGCGCTCACCAAGACTACTGCCATCTCTTTAGTGAGTTTCTTTGTCTGGGTCACTAACTACTTATGCTTGTTACACTGCCTGCTTAAATAGGTTGATACTTTTCTCCACATCCATGTCACATTAAAGGAACTAACCTTTGAATCATTGCTGACAATCTAGTAAATCACGGGAGAAGGACCATGTAATTACTCCATGTGCTGAGCTGAAACATATTGGCATATCATTGAGGAAAAGAAAAAAACTACAAAATTGACTAATTCGCAGAATGATAGAACGACAGGCATAGTTCTTTATTTCCACACATACACCATTTCGAAAGACCAAATAGAGCTAAAATTAACTACAGCTGAAATTATATTAGGGGCCCAGGTAAAGAAATAGAGGCAATGTAGATACTTGTTAGTATACCATAAAGTACGCTGAAATCACAGTAGGGCCGGGCATGGTAGGTTCTTCTCAGTAATTCCGTATACTATTTTTTCTTCCTGCATGCAAGTGGCATCTTCAAAACATTTTGAAACTAGTTACTGGCAAACTACAGTTGAGTTGAGTTATTAAAAAAAATGACAGATGAGTGATGGACGGAGAGGTATATGAACTACAATGAGAAAAGATTTAAAATAGAGCAGTTTTAACATGCTCCCTCTTACCCCCCTCTTTTCACATGGGAGCATGACTGAATGCTTTCAATCGGTAGAAGAGCATGCGAGATTGAACTAGGCTCCAAGAATCTAATTAATTACGGCACTGGCATTCGAGATTCAAGTCATAATAACTATTGCACTTCTTATTCGCTAAAAATATCCATACTCTAGTGTATTCTTATTCAGAAAAGATGAAACACCAAATCTTGGGAGAAAAACAAAAAGAAGAAAGAACACATCAGTGCAACATAATGCAGCGACTTTAGTCTGCAGAGGTAGTGCTTCTATGCAGGACTACGTACTGAAACAAACATGGTCTACACAAGCCACTACCACAACATCAACGCAAATATCCTTTGCCATCAATTCCTTGATATTTTTTTTTTCAAAAAGACACCTTTTCACATAAGCAACAGACTGCCAATCTGCTTCTTTTACCCTGAAAAATTAATTTAGCCCGTGATTCATAACTGACGAAGCAAGCAACAGTACGTTCGCAGTTTCCATAAAAGACCAAATGAAGTGAGGATGAACCGCATACCGAATAAGGGCGCTTTTTTTATCGGA
>NW_021242256.1:0-453 GCF_002162155.2 Triticum dicoccoides | reverse complement strand
AATTTGAATCGGTTTCGAACTAATGCGAGATTAACCACAGTAATCGAGGTGACGTGGCATCATTAGCGGAGGATTACTGTAGCGTAACTATCCGGGCGTCACAGCACCCCATCCATCCAAGTGTTCACAACGGTTAACAACTTTGTCCTCTCATCTCTCATTGCTAGATTAGCTCATGCAATGCTCTATAAGTATAGTCAATTGTGGGTTTTAGTTTGGGAGTAATTATATGTGAGAGTTTATTTGATTTATATGCAATCTGAGCTCAAATTAACTTCTTAGTTTGCATATGTAGGTGTGGTTTACTTAGTGCCTTCCCGTCCCCATTCTAACAGCCGTCGATGGCCCGCAGCATCTAATGGAAGCATTTAGCATTCTAGCCTCGGTGTACTTTTTGAGTGCAGTGGGTTCGGTTTGTGCTGCAGTGTTTCTACCAGCTTCAGCTATGCGAAA
>NW_021242255.1:0-675 GCF_002162155.2 Triticum dicoccoides | reverse complement strand
GTCATCAATTTCCAACATGTTCTGACATCATTTGTTGTTTTTCGGTCATTTACCTAATTGTTTTAGAGAGCTAAATGACCGTGAAATTGAAAATCACTACAAAATGAATCCTAAAAATGTTGAAACTTGGCATGGTATCATCATATCACCCGCATAGCATGCGCGAAAGAGTAGAGAGGGTCACGGCAAAAACTGGACGCACTTCGTGTACAAACTGGACAAACTCTTTCAGAGTATCAGGGTTTCGGACGAGAACTCATCTGTTACATGGCCACTTTAATGTTTTTTAAACTTATTTGAACTCCGGACTTCTTTTGTGTTCAGTATGCAGCATTCAAAGTGACGTCATCAATTCCCAACTTGTTCTGACATCATTTGTTGTTTTTCGCTCATTTACCTAATTGTTTTAGAGAGCTAAATGACCGTGAAATTGAAAATCACTACAAAATGAATCCTCAAAATGATGAAACGTGGCATGGTATCATCATATCACCCGCATAGCATGCGAGGAAGAGTAGAGAGGGTCACGGCAAAAACTGGACGCACTTCGTGTACAAACTGGACAAACTCTTTCGGAGTATCAGGGTTTCGGACGAGAACTCATCTGTTACACGGCCACTTCAATGTTTTTTAAACTTATTTGAACTCCGGACTTCTTTTGTGTTTAGTATGCAG
>NW_021242254.1:0-642 GCF_002162155.2 Triticum dicoccoides | reverse complement strand
CCAAACTGGTGGATTGCCTTAAGAGGCTGCTTTGCGCTTCTGCTGCGAGGGCCGCAGTGTGCTCCTCCATGCGGAGAGATCGCTCTGTGTTTCCATTGACTGTGATGACCCCCGAGGTCCTGGCATCTTGAGCTTGAGATATGCATAGTGTGGTACCGCGTTGAATCTCGCAGATGCGGTTCGCCCGAGCAGTGCATGATAGCCACTGCGGAACAGGACTATATCGAAGATTAACTCCTCGCTCTGGAAGTTATCCGGGGATCCGAAAACCACTTCTAGTGTGACTGAGCCTGTGCAATGGGCCTCTACACCTGGTATGACGCCTTTGAAGGTCGTTTTTGTGGGTTTGATCCTTGAGGGGTCTATACCCATTTTGCGCAATGTGTCCTGATAAAGCAGGTTCAGGCTGCTGCCGCCGTCCATAAGGACTCGAGTGAGGTGAAATCCGTCGATGATTGGGTCTAGGACCAGTGCGGCGAATCCGCCATGACGGATACTAGTGGGATGGTCCCTGCGATCGAAGGTGATCGGACAGGAGGACCATGGGTTGAACTTTGGGGCGACAGCTCCAACGCATATACATCCCTTAACGCATGCTTCCGCTCCCTCTCGGGGATGTGGGTTGCATATATCATGTTCACC
>NW_021242253.1:0-392 GCF_002162155.2 Triticum dicoccoides | reverse complement strand
AGGCAGTAACGGCAGAGGCTGGCGCATGTTGGCGGCGGCAGATTTGTGCCCCTACACGTTCGAAGATGTCGTGCACCATCTAGGCCGCATCTTCGCGGTGACAAGCCAGGGGACTTGTTTCATCTGGTTGCCATCCTACGGTACGGGAGATTACAAACGGAATGCACAAACCATCATTTACATCCCTAACGGTACTCCATTATTTTGCAGGGACCAGTCATCCCCCGATCAAAATAAGATCGCCGATCCTGGATGTGCATTTGCATCCGCGATTCAGTCTAACCTGGAACCTTGTAGCTGACTTTGGCATATTGGGATCAACTATCTTAGCAGTCGTTAGCCATGGTACCACTGATGTGCAGCATGGTCACACAATCTACCACGATCGGACC
>NW_021242252.1:0-419 GCF_002162155.2 Triticum dicoccoides | reverse complement strand
GCGGCTGGGGGCTCCTACTTACTGCGGACGAAGTTTTTGGATCCGAAGTATGCTCCCCTGGATGGATGCTGGAGTCCTGCAGACGCGTATACGGACTTGGCGTAGAGTACAACTGATGCAGCCAAGTTTTTCGAGGATCAAGGTGATAAAGAAGTGGAGAAGCTTTTCTGGTCACAATTCACTGCTCCCGCACGCCCGCTGCCGTTAAGTGAGAAGATGGCTGCTGTAGCGGAGCGTCATAGGCTGTCCGGGCTTGCAATGCGGTCTGTAATAGACCATCTTTGGCCGAAGGGGCCTAAGTCGGACAGTTACTTTGGTTTGGTGCAACAATTCCTTGGGGTCGTGCCTCAGATCGACGCCATGAGAAGGTCGGCGTGCATAGGGGGTGCACGAATGGCTCTTGCCCGCGTTAAAGCCTA
>NW_021242251.1:0-805 GCF_002162155.2 Triticum dicoccoides | reverse complement strand
ATCTCCATGGGCATTCAATGCCTAGAAGTGCGTGGGGATTCAAATCTCACAATATCTCAAATAAATGGAGACTTTGATGCCAAGGACCCTAAAATGGTGGCCTACCGCAATGCCGTCCTCAAAATGTCAGCTCGGTTCGAGGGGCTCGAATTCCACCATGTGGTCCAAGAAAACAACCAAGCGGCGGATATTCTCGCCCGCATCGGCGCTAAACGCGACCCCGTGCCACCTAATATCTTTTTGGAAAGGCTGTTCAAGCCATTCGTGGTGTGGGAAGGGGAGACCGGCAATACCAGTCCGGATCCGCACACAACCCCAGATCCCGAACACTCTAACGTAATCGGAGGCTCCGCTACCAAAATAACACCTTCGGCCCATGCGATTATGGTTGTCATCGCCCCGTGGACAGAACCCTTCTTAGCCTACTTAAATAGGCAAGAACTCCATAAGGACCAAAATGAGGCACGTTGCATTGTGCGGCGCTCTAAAGCCTACAAAGTCCATGAGGGAGAGCTTTAGAAGAAAAAGCGCGACTGGAGTGCTCCAAAGGTGCATCTCTGAAGAGGAAGGGCGGCAGCTCTTGGCCGAAACTCATGTCAGACTCGGCGTCCACCATGCCGCAGCCCGGGCGCTCATAAGCAAGGCATTCCGTATAGGTTTCTACTAGCCAACAGCCCGGGCAGACGCACATGACCTTGTCCAACATTGTGTTGGTTGCCAGCTTTTTGCAAATCAAAGCCATATGCCACCTACCGCTCTCCAAACAATCCCCATAACTTGGCCCTTTGCGGTCTGGGGGCTCGAT
>NW_021242250.1:0-1178 GCF_002162155.2 Triticum dicoccoides | reverse complement strand
TTGGAAATACAAGTTTCTCGTAAACTTTGTACAAACCCAAAATCTTTGATCATCATCAAAGCACACATTCCAACTCCGAGATGCTCACTCCAGTCCTTAGAAGGATTGCTGGAGCTTTGCATACTTATTAGCATCTTTTGGGATTGACAAAACCTTCCGGTTGTATCACATACAACCTTTCCTCAAGTATAACGTCGAGGAAACAATGTTTTGACATCCTATCTGCAAAATTTCATCAATCATGCAGTAACTGCTAATCCAATTCCAACAGACTCTTAGCATCGCTACGAGTGAGAAAACCTCACCGTAATCAACTCCTTGAACTTGTCAGAAAATATCTTAACGACAAGTCGAGCTTTCTTAATGGTAATTCTTACCATCATTGTCTGTCTTCCTTTTAAAATCCATCCGTACCCAATGGCCTTACGACCATCAAGTATTTCTTCCAAAGTCATGGATCCATTCTCGGATTTTTATGGCCTCGAGCCATTTATCGGAATCCGGGCCCACCATTGCTTCTCCATAGCTCGTAGGTTCATTGTTGTCCAGCAACATGACTTCCAAGACAGGATTACGTACCACTCTGATGTAGTACGTATCCTTGTCATCCCACGAGGTTTGGTAGTGACTTGATCCGAAGTTTCATGATCAACATCACAAGCTTCCACTTCAATTGGTGTAGGTGCCACAGAAACAACTTCCTGTGCCCTCCCACACACTAGTTGAAGAGACGGTTCAATAACCTCATCATGTCTCCACCATCCTCCCACTCAACTCTTTCGAGAGAAACCTTTCCTCGAGAAAGGACCCGATTCTAGAAACAATTCATATTGCTTTCGGATCTGAATTAGGAGGTATACCCAACTGTTTTGGGTGTCCTATGAAGATGTATTTTATCCGCTTTGGGTTCGAGCTTATCAATCCTGAAACTTTTTCACATAAGCGTCACAGCCCCAAACCTTTAAGAAACGACAACTTAGGTTTCTCTAAACCATAATTCATACGGTGTCATCTCATCGGAATTACGTGGTGCCCTATTTAAAGTGAATGTGGTCGTCTCTAATGCCTAACCCATGAACGATAGTGGTAATACGATAAGAGACATCATGGTACGCACCATATCCAATAGGGTGCAACTATGATGTTCGGACACACCATCACATTATGGTGTTCCAGGC
>NW_021242249.1:0-1880 GCF_002162155.2 Triticum dicoccoides | reverse complement strand
GAGTTCTTGTCCGAAACCCTGATACTCCGAAGGAGATTGTCCAGTTTGTAAACGAAGTGCGCCCAGTTTTTGCCGTGACCCTCTCAACTCTTTCGCACATGCTATGCGGGTGAAATGATGATACCATGCCAAGTTTCAACATTTTCAAAGTTCATTTTGTAGTGATTTTCAATTTCACGGTCATTTAGCTCTCTTAACAAATCGGTAAATGACTAAAAACGAGCAAATGATGTCAGAAAGGGTTGAATGTTGATGACGTCGCTTTGAATGGTATGTACGGAATGCAAAAAAAGTCCAGAGTTGAAATAAGTTTTAGAAAATGAAGTAGCCGCGTAACAGACGAGTTCTCGTCGGAAACCCTGATACTCCGAAAGAGATTGTCCAGTTTGTACACGAAGTGAGTCCAGTTTTTGCCGTAACACTTTGTACTCTTTTGGACATGCTATGGGGTGAAATGATGTTACCATGCCTAGTTTCAACATTTTCAGAGTTCATTTTGTAGTGATTTTCAATTTCATGGTCATTGAGCTCTCTAAACAAATCGGTAAATGATTGAAAAAGAGAAAATGATGTCAGAAAGGGTTGAAAGTTGATGATGTCGCTTTTAATGGTACGTACGGAATGCCAAAAAATTCTGGAGTTCAAATAAGTTTTAAAAATTGAAGTAACCGCATAACAAACGAGTTCTCGTCCGGAACCCTGATACTCCGAAAGAGATTGTCCAGTTTGTACACGAAGTGCGTCCAGTTTTTGCCGTAACCCTCTCTACTCTTTAGCACATGCTATGCGGGTGAAATGATGATACCATGCCAAGTTTCAACATTTTCAGAGTTCATTTTGAAGTGATTTTCAATTTCACGATCATTTAGCTCTCTTAACAAATCGGTAAATGACTAAAAAAGAGCAAATGATGTCAGAAAGGGTTGAAAGTTGATGACGTCGCTTTGAATGGTATGTACGGAATGCAAAAAAAGTCCAGAGTTGAAATAAGTTTTAAAAATGAAGTAGCCGCGTAACAGACGAGTTCTTGTCCGAAACCCTGATACTCCGAAGGAGATTGTCCAGTTTGTAAACGAAGTGCGCCCAGTTTTTGCCGTGACCCTCTCAACTCTTTCGCACATGCTATGCGGGTGAAATGATGATACTGCCAAGTTTCAACATTTTCAAAGTTCATTTTGTAGTGATTTTCAATTTCACGGTCATTTAGCTCTCTTAACAAATCGGTAAATGACTAAAAAAGAGCAAATGATGTCAGAAAGGGTTGAATGTTGATGACGTCGCTTTGAATGGTATGTACGGAATGCAAAAAAAGTCCGGAGTTGAAATAAGTTTTAGAAAATGAAGTAGCCGCGTAACAGACGAGTTCTCGTCGGAAACCCTGATACTCCGAAAGAGATTGTCCAGTTTGTACACGAAGTGAATCCAGTTTTTGCCGTAACACTTTGTACTCTTTTGCACGTGCTATGTGGGTGAAATGATGTTACCATGCCTAGTTTCAACATTTTCAGAGTTCATTTTGTAGTGATTTTCAATTTCATGGTCATTGAGCTCTCTAAACAAATCGGTAAATGATTGAAAAAGAGAAAATGATGTCAGAAAGGGTTGAAAGTTGATGATGTCGCTTTTAATGGTACGTACGGAATGCCAAAAAAGTCTGGAGTTCAAATAAGTTTTAAAAATTGAAGTAACCGCATAACAAACGAGTTCTCGTCCGGAACCCTGATACTCCGAAAGAGATTGTCCAGTTTGTACATGAAGTGCGTCCAGTTTTTGCCGTAACCCTCTCTACTCTTTAGCACATGCTATGCGGGTGAAATGATGATACCATGCCAAGTTTCAACATTTTCAGAGTTCGTTTTGTAGTGATTTTCAATTTCACG
>NW_021242248.1:0-1088 GCF_002162155.2 Triticum dicoccoides | reverse complement strand
AGTGTAAAATTATTTGTACTAGGCTATTGAGCTAGTTCAACTCTAGTGTAAAATTATTTGTACTTGGCTATAGAGCTAGTGCAACTCTAGTGTAAAATTATTTCAACTTGCTTATAGAGCTAGTTCAACTCTAGTGTAAAATCTTTGTACTAGGCTACAGAGCTAGTTCAACTATAGTGTAAAATTATTTTAACTAGCTTATAGAGCTAGTTCAACTCTAGTGTAAAATTATTTGTACTAGGCTATATAGCTAGTTCAACTCTAGTGTAAAATTATTTGTACTAGGCTATAGTGCTAGTTCAACTCTAGTGTGAAATTATTTGAACTAGCTTATAGAGCTAGTTCAACTCTAGTGTAAAATTATTTGTACTAGGCTATAGAGCTAGTTCAACTCGAGTGTAAAATTATTTGAACTAGCTTATAGAGCTAGTTCAATGCTAGTGTCAAATTATTTGTACTAGGCTATAGAGCTAGTGCAACTCTAGTGAAAAATTTATTTCAACTAGGTTATAGAGCTAGTTCAACAATAGTGTAAAATTATTTGAAATAGCTTATAGAGCTAGTTCAACTCTAGTGTAAAATTATTTGTACTAGGCTATAGAGCTAGTTCAACTCGAGTGTAAAATTATTTGAACTAGCTTATAGAGCTAGTTTAACTCTAGTGTAAAATTATGTGTACTAGGCTATAGAGCTAGTTCAACTCTAGTGTAAAATTATTTGAACTAGCTTATATTGCTAGTTCAACTCTAGTGTAAAATTATTTGAACTAGCTTATATTGCTAGTTCAACTCTAGTGTAAAATTATTTGAACTAGCTTATAGAGCTAGCTCAACTCTAGTGTAAAATTATTTCAACTAGCTTATAGAGCTAGTTCAATTGTAGTGTAAAATTATTTGTACTAGGCTATAGAGCTAGTTCAACTCTAGTGTAAAATTATTTGAACTAGCTTATAGAGCTAGTTCAACTCTAGTGTAAAATTATTTTAACTAGCTTATAGAGCTAGTTCAACTCTAGTGTAAAATTATTTGTACTAGGCTATAGAGCTAGTTCAACTCGAGTGTAAAATATTTGAACTAGCTTATAGAGCT
>NW_021242247.1:0-411 GCF_002162155.2 Triticum dicoccoides | reverse complement strand
TTTTTTTTGTTTTCTGCATTATTTATTTTATTTTGTTTTTTGCTTTATTTTTAATTATTTTTTGCTTTTAGTTTTAGAAAAATTATAAACTTTCTGTTACTGCCATTAGTTTTCAAATTTAAAAACATTTTTTTTGTTTTCTTTCTTGCTTTATTTATTTTATTTTGTTTCTACTTACAACAAAATACTTATTGTTGCTATTTTTATTTTTTTTCCTATTTTTTTTGTTTTGCTTTCTACATTATTTATTTTCTTTTGTTTTTTGCTCTATTTTTTAATTCTTTTTTGCTTTTAGTTTTAGAAAAATTATAAACTTTTTGTTAGTGCCATTAGTTTTCAAATGAACTCTAAAAAAGTTGAAAGTTGGCATGGCATCATAATTTCACCCACATAGCATGTGCATGTACAAAA
>NW_021242246.1:0-917 GCF_002162155.2 Triticum dicoccoides | reverse complement strand
GAAAGAGTTTGTCCAGTTTGTACACGAAGTGCGTCCAGTTTTTGCCGTGACCCTCTCTATTCTTTCGCACATGCTATGCGGGTGAAATTATGATACCATGCCAAGTTTCAACATTTTCAGAGTTCATTTTGTAGTGATTTTCAATTTCACGGTCATTTAGCTCTCTAAACAATTAGGTAAATGACCGAAAAATAACAAATGATGTCAGAACATGTTGGAAATTGATGACGTCGCTTTGAATGCTGCATACTGAACACAAAAGAAGTCCGGAGTTCAAATAAATTTAAAAAACATTGAAGTGGCCGTGTAACAGATGAGTTCTCGTCCGAAACCCTGATACTCCGAAAGAGTTTGTCCAGTTTGTACACGAAGTGCGTCCAGTTTTTGCCGTGACCCTCTCTACTCTTTCGCACATACTATACGGGTGAAATGCTGATACCATGCCAAGTTTCAACATTTTCAGAATTCATTTTTAGTGATTTTACATTTCACGATCATTTAGCTCTATAAACAATTAGGTAAATGACCGAAAAACAACAAATGATGTCAGAACATGTTGGAAATTGATGACCTTGCTTTGAATGCTGCATACTGAACACAAAAGAAGTCCAGAGTTCAAATAAATTTAAAAAACATTGAAGTGGCCGTGTAACAGATGAGTTCTCGTCCGAAACCCTGATACTCCGAAAGAGTTTGTCCAGTTTGTACACGAAGTGCGTCCAGTTTTTGCCGTGACCCTCTCTACTCTTTCGCACATGCAATGCGGGTGAAATGATGATACCATGCCAAGTTTCAACATTTTCAGAATTCATTTTGTAGTGATTTTCAATTTCACGGTCATTTAGCTCTCTAAACAATTAGGTAAATGACCGAAAAACAACAAATGATGTCAGAACATGTTGGAAATTGATGATGTC
>NW_021242245.1:0-799 GCF_002162155.2 Triticum dicoccoides | reverse complement strand
AGGTGACGTGGCATCATTACCAGAGGGTTACTGTAGCTTGATTACCCGGGCGTCACAATTCTCCTCCACTACAAGAAATCTCGTCCCGAGATTTAGGAGCGGGAGTAAGGGGGAAGGGATTTGGTTACGAAATTCTAATGAATCTTTTCGGTCTTGGTTGCTCTTCTCGAAGTGGTCGATCCATTATATTGATGTCTTCATTTCTATGCTTCAGGTAATTATGGTGAAGTCGTCCTTTTCTTCAGGCACTCCAACGTACTTACGAATAGGTAAGGGGCAGCTCAGTCACGACAGAATGTTTTTGAGGGAAACCATCTGGGGTTAACCTATGAATGAGCATAAGATTATCTCTCGAGTTGAACATATAAAATACATCGAGAGTAAGGTACGAAGGTACCATAAGAGGTTCCAAGAGGATAGATTGTTGCTCGAAGTCTGAACCAGAGTGAGACAGGGGTTCAGAGCGGCGAGAGTAAGTATAGCGTCTGATACCAGAACGGATCACTAGGCAGGTGGCCCGTGAATTACTTATGATGCCTCGCATGAGGAATAACTTTGGAAACAGGGGGGGTACCGAAGAGTCAGGCTTCGATCCCGTGGAACTGTGGGTTATGGGCCCACCATGTGGTTAAAAGTAGGAAGGTCGGTGCAAATCTTGCACGATCGTGTAAGCAAGGAATGGCAGAGGATAGTCTGTCAGTTATGTCGGCAACAACATCGATACCAAGGGCGAGGGACGAAGAGAACCATTTTCCTGCTCGTTGAACGAGGCGGGCCAATAGGCAAGGTTCCCGTCCAT
>NW_021242244.1:0-2042 GCF_002162155.2 Triticum dicoccoides | reverse complement strand
TTTTTTCTCTGGATTTTGTTTCAGAATTGGCTGGGAGCATCAGGACATTTGCAGTAACTGTGATCAAGTTTTCAAGTCTGCGGAACACCTGTTTTTGGACTGCCCCTTTGCCAAAGAAGTTTCGCGCGGGGATGGGGTCTCCCACCCGGTCGCTTTCAAGCTCCTCTTTCTACATCACCATTGACAAATGGTGGGCAAATTCCCATGGATTAAGAAAGAAAGGAAACGGAGTGGGCTTCTCAAAATTACACTGCAGGATATTTTTCTCCGTGGAGTAGGCTTCTTGAAGCAGGAGTGTTCGACTGGCTTCACGCAGTGATTTTAGGAAGCTGGCTCGTGGAGCACTTCCGAACGGGCCCTAAGTTGATAGGTTCTCGGCGGCGGTTGGTGGTTTGGCGTCTCTATGCTATGGGCAAGGCATATTCCGTGCTCATCTTGGGCCTGCCAGGGATTCCTCCTCATTGTGGGGTTAAGCCGGAGATGGCCTACTTGATGGGAGGTGGGACACCTTTTGTTTCCATGGTATGAGGTGGTGATTCGGTGCCGGTTATGGGGTGGCTAAGATCTTCCTTATGCGGAAATTCTACCTCGTGTCCAGTCTCCAGTGTGTGCATGGAAGGCATTAAGTCTGTTGTGGGTTTCATGGAGTGTGTATGGTAGTGTGCATCTACAGGTTATCAGGCTTTTGTTCTCCATCCTAATCTAAGGCTGCGCATTATTATTTTCAATCAATGCCTCAAGAGAACGGTTTGACCATGAGGTTATGTGTTTGAATCCTGCAGTCTCTTGCAGAAATGTTGGCAAATGTTGTGTACAAAACACCCAAAGTGGTTAGACCATCCTCCGGACTAAGCGGAAACTATGTGCACCGGGCCGCTCTTTAATCAGTGCCGCAAGACACTTGAGCGCATTCTCGAAAAAATATGTTCACTCAACTTACGGTGTTCTAAGGTATACAACAAATGTAGCCTTCCATTTGGCGTAAATAGCCCGAAACTACCAGAACTGGGGCAACTGTTGCAAAAAACTACCACAATTCAGAGACCGAACAAAAAGCTATGACCTCCCCCTGGCCCCGCGACGGCCACCTCCACCGCAGCCACTGGTGTGGCTCACCTGCGCTGGCTGCACAGTTGCCCGCCGCCTCCCCTATGGTGAGATATGTGATACAGACGGTGTCGTCGACCACGAGTGGATGGACGACTCGGGAGGAGGAGCTCGCCGAAGAAGAGGGGCTATGGCGCAACGGTGATCTGGCGGTCGCTGGCCGGTGGCGGGGCTGGCAGGCGTGCGAGCACATGAGGGTGATGGCAGCAGCGGTGTTTATCGAGCAGGGAAGATGGAGATGAGATTTCGGACTGGAAAAAAAAAGAGCTGTGGATTTTTTTATTGACACTCACTTGTGGATCCTTGATCAACTCTTAGTTCACTCAAGTAGTAGGGAGCAAAAACGTCATTTACAAATGTGGAAAACATCGAGGTACTGTTCAGAATAGAACTTGTACTTTTCGTTCCACAACTAAAATGATGGGAAAAACCCTACATCGCATGACTGACACGTAGAAATGAAGCATGACATATACTTGTTTTAAGTGGTATCTTTTTAGTGAAGAGGTCACGTGCATCCTTGTATTCCAGACCGGTGAGCATGTATATATTTTCTTGTTTCTCCGAACAATGTTTAGCAATAGTCTCTTCCCTTGTGGTAACTATGACGCAGCATGTATTTTCCACTTCATGGAAAATTGGCACTATCATATTCCATTCCATAGTAGATGATACATCATCAACAACAATGAAGTACCTCTTTCCTTCTAGAAGTCTGGCCAACTCCTTGATCAACTCTGCAGATGACATCAATAGAAATTTCTTCATTGTGTTGCCCATCAAACCCACCACTTCCATCTTTCTAGAAGATTCTCTATCTAATTGCATAACTAAGCTCCTAAGAAGCTCTTCAAGATTGAATGGACGCATGATTGTGACCCAAGCACGCTTCTCAAACTTGCCACTGACTTCTTCACTTTGGTATATGTCCTTGA
>NW_021242243.1:0-1130 GCF_002162155.2 Triticum dicoccoides | reverse complement strand
CTCGAAGCGGCATAAGCCTTTAGGGACTCGAAAAACCTCTCGAACAGCGACCGGTCTCTCGCCTCATCATGACAGTCAGTTTTACCTTTCTCCACTGAGGTGCTTAACCCAGCTCAACCGGGGCACAATCGCAGTGGTTCTCCTAGTGCTACCTTAGCCGATATAGCGGAACGTAAGGCACCAAAACATAGGAGCCGGGCAAACCCAACTATTGACCCAAATCATGATTCGGAGCCGATGCATATAGTGCTATAAGTTCGGGGTGCCGCACTTGTGAAAGTGTACGGACTTCTCACACCATATTAAAGGGTACTGAAGCCCCTGGCGTACTTGCCGTACCACAGTGTACGGGTGCAACATGTCATTAATGAACATATATAAAAGAGAGTAATGCAAAAAATAGACAAAAGCTATGCATTGTTTATATAAAGGCTATTTATCAAAGCCGAACGATACAAATAGTGTGGTAAGCAAAAGATATTGGACTATTCAGTATGTCCTGACCAGGGGCAGGCCGTGGAATTGTATTTAAAACAGGTATACTGCTCATAATAGAGACCACCTGGGAGTTCCATAATGCGGCATGGCTTGTCTGCCTCCCTGGATCTTGCATCGTTTGTGCGGCAGTCGAATTGCCGAAAAGGTCGTCCGAAGTATGGAGTCCTGAAAGTAAGAAAAAATTAAAAAAAGAATCCGGCAGCCCCTAGTACGTTTTAAGCCGTATTTTGGGTGTGCCGTTATTGTGCCCCTTCCCCTGTGCCCATGGTATTTCAAGGGTGTAGTTATGTACGCGAGGTACTGGTTTCGCTATGTCGCGAAAGCTGGGGTTGGGGCCGCATTACCTCGCTTGCTCAGAGTGTGCCAGGCGGTCCTGCTGTGGGTTACTCTGGGCGCGCTTGGCAATGTCTGGCTTTTTAATGGCCGGACTGGAGAATTGCCTGAGAAGGCTACTTTGTACCTCCGCTGTGAGAGCCGCCGTATGCTCCTCCGTACGGAGGGAGCGTTCGGTGTTTCCGTTGACCGTAATTACTCCTCGAGGGCCTGACATCTTGAGTTTGAGATATGCGTAGTGTGGCACCGCATTGAACTTTGCGAATGCGGTTCGTCCGAGCAGCGCGTGATAGCCACTG
>NW_021242242.1:0-407 GCF_002162155.2 Triticum dicoccoides | reverse complement strand
GGACTTTTTGAACAGAACCTAAACTTCTCCTTTTCCCTTATCTTCATATGTGGATTGTACAAATGTCCCATGCACCTGCAATTAGACAAAACACAAAAGTGTGTGAAGTATTTTTGTTCTGGATAACATAAATAGATTATTGAATAGTTTGCATTCGAAATCACGTGACAAATATGCATGTATGCAATAGTTTTGGTCGTATGCAAGGTTGTCATGTCCTCATCAATTATATGCTCTTCTTCGGACCTTAGAAACATGGCAACATTGTTTATGGCCCAAGGAATTTGTTATACATTCTGATCATGAATCTTTGAAACACATTAAAAGTGAAGCAAAACTGAACCGTAGACATGCTAAATGGGTTGAATTCATTGAGACTTTTCCTTATGTCATTAAACACAAGAAGG
>NW_021242241.1:0-491 GCF_002162155.2 Triticum dicoccoides | reverse complement strand
GAGGAACATCCGGGCCAGACCCACAGCAAGATCCCCTCCGTGTAGACCCGACGCATCCGTTTCCCCCCTCCAGGTGCCGGCGGCAGCGCCGTCCTTGAGGGGGGCACACCCCGGACACGCGTGCCCGGCGTTTGCAACCGCTACAACACTTCCCGACTTTCGAGAGGCCGCCTACGCAAGATTTGGCGGCATGCTAGCCCCGGGAGGCCGCCGGCCACAGCCGTAGACGCGCGAAGGGCAATCCGCGTAGAGGGAATTTTTCGGATACTTCTCCATCACCAAAAATTATGAAAAAATACCATTGTTCCTATAGCACATGTGCCCACGTCGTGCAAAAAAACTCATGATTTTATCGTGCTCCGAGTATTTAGTAATATTGACGTCGCATCGTTACCGCAGAACATCTACTACCGTGTCATCGCCGTCCGTGAGGGGGGGGACGCCTCGGAGACACGTCCCGCCTCTTCGGACATGCCACCACACCAGCCCAC
>NW_021242240.1:0-1071 GCF_002162155.2 Triticum dicoccoides | reverse complement strand
GGATTAAAAAGTTTTATATATGAAAAATCATCTACTCGAAAAGTTACATCCGAATTTAACTGGGGGAACCCCGTTAAACATTTTCAAAATCCCCAAAAATCTAAAACAAAAAAAGTTACGGGGCTTTCAAGATCTAGATGCAAAAAAATTAAAAAAAAAGGTTTGGGATACTTCGTACGTATGCATGACGATTTGGTATGATTCCAAGGGAAACAAAACAAACCTTTCTCAAATTCATGGTGGCGACTTACGCCTAATGCACGTGAACTTGGAGAAAGTCACTTCTTTCATCCAAGCATAAGTTTCATGAACGGAACACGAAGGCATTGCTTACAAGGTTTTCAACACTAGGTTGATGTTCAACATGAATCATGGGGGAGACAAAAATGCTGCTGATGGGCTCAACAACAACTCATGAGAATTTTCCATATTACTGGACTTCCACCATCATGTGAACACGGTGATAGCAATGGTCAGACCAAAAGATGTAATGGTGTATGCTCGAGGGATCAACCACGAGTAAGACAACATTATGAAAATCGTTGGTTCTGATTTGACTTGACGATAGCCCATACTCAAGTCAAAGTATTGACAAGGCAATAGATCCAACAACTGATCACGAAGACCAATCAATGGAGATATCATCTTTCTTCAACACACACACACGCACAAAAGATATCCCTTAACATGAACTAAGTCAGACAAGCTTTTATCTTCCAACTCTCCAAGTTATTGTTTAGCTTAACCAACTAGCTCAAGGAATCCAACACTGATTCATGGAGAAAGGGTGGCTTACAAGAACCCCCCCCCCCTGTGGACCGCCTTTTCAGTTTTTAAAATAATAAAAAAATGATAAAAATGTCAAAAAAATAAAAGAAAATAAGTTTGCCATGTCATATGTGGTCTAGTTGTTGGGAAAATTTACAAATACAAATTTCGACTTTATTTGCAAAATATCTCTGGAAATTTGTAAAATGGGCATAACTTTTGCATACGAACTCGGATTAAAAAGTTTTATATATGAAAAATCATCTACTCGAAAAGTTACATCCGAATTTAACTGGGGGAACC
>NW_021242239.1:0-892 GCF_002162155.2 Triticum dicoccoides | reverse complement strand
CTATTCCAATATGCACCCTTGTGCACAATATGAGATCATTTGAACAAACTATGCCATGAACGTGGCCATAAGATTGTTCATTTGGCTTGAAAGCCATGAATCTTCACGCATGATAGCTCATTTCTGAGAACACTTTTTTAAAATAATTACCGTATTACAAGTTTATTATTTTTCCTGGAAACTTGGTCACATATAATGACACAATGCGAAGGGTTTTCCATTTTTTGAATTTTTTTTGAATTTTTTATGCCTGTTTCAAAATGCGGTCAAAACGGCGGGCTTGACCGTTCCTAGGTAGTGGTTGAATCTTGGAAAACTTTTGGTGTTTCTCTGATTAAATAGATACTTATGTACCTAGAAATGATTTCTTTTTAAAATAAATAGCAAACTATGCGGCAGCTGCAGTTCAAATTTGACCCGCTTCCAACTGAATCGGCAGAAATTTGTCTTTTTCACGAGAGGTGGATCAAAAAATTTTACACCAGACCATTTTGTCAATTATGCATTAAATATGGCCTAGTATTTTATAAAAATGATTTGGTCCAATTTTGCAACAATTATTTGGTAGTTCCTTCACAAAAAAACCTCCTTTCGGGCACTCGAAAAATGGAAAATGGTTTTTTCGTCCAACGAAAATGAAAACTTCCTTAGGCAACATTGTTTGCTATTCCAATATGCACCCTTGTGCACAATATGAGATCATTTGAACAAACTATGCCATGAATGTGGCCATAAGATTGATCATTTGGCTTGAAAGCCATGAATCTTCACACTTGATAGCTCATTTCTGAGAACACTTTTTAAAAATAATTACCGTATTACAAGTTTATTATTTTTCCTGGAAACTTGGTCACATATAATGACACAATGCGAAGGTTTTCCAATTTTTTGA
>NW_021242238.1:0-495 GCF_002162155.2 Triticum dicoccoides | reverse complement strand
TATTCGATGTAATCAAACAATAAAACAAAGTGTATGTTGGTATTAGGCCATTGGCATACCTTGGGTCAAGGTTGTTGTTGAAGTCTAGCTTATTCATCGTCTTAAGAATACCTTTCCCTTTCGCCCAACCTCGTGCCCCTCTGCCCCCTGTCTTCTTTGCTCCTTTGTCTTCATCACCTCTGGCCCTCTCTCTCCCAGATCCTATTGCCTTGCTGGTTGGGGAGGCAAGAGGGGGCCCGCATTCCTATTCCTTTAGTTGTAGGTTGTATGCTTTCCTAGTGGCGGTGGGCTCTCTACCCTTATAAATATACTATATCCTCTTGGTCTTTCTTCCTCATCCTCTCTGTTGAAATTTTGTTGGCGTTGCCCCATCTCCTCGATTACGACTTCCTCTTCCTTTATATTGGATCTTGACACCATGGTGGTGGAAGGGATGTCGGCAATGGTTGGTCATTCATTCGTGGATTTAGTGCCTTGTTTTTTCTTTCTCTTTAG
>NW_021242237.1:0-398 GCF_002162155.2 Triticum dicoccoides | reverse complement strand
GGGATCCTCGCAAATCTGAATTTAGAGATTTTCTTGCTAGCATAACTGTGGGAGAATCTAGAGATATAACACAAGCTACCATAGGGAGCATTCACTTTCCTGCTATACATTATTTTGCTCTCTTCATAGGTAGATGCATTAATGGTAAAGATGAGGCATGTCACATGTGTGTCCCTAACCTCAGTATTCTTAGGAGTGCTGTGTTAGGAGAAAAATCTTATAATTTGGGAGCCATTGTTGCACGTAGGTTGCATCTTAATAGATTTAATGGAGATTTCTTTGGAGGAATTTATGCAACCCGCATAGATAATTTTCTTGGTGTAGCCATACGCGAAGATGATATTGAATTACCACCTGCTTACCTAGACTTTAATGCTATGGTTCACCACCAGTTTGTC